>NC_136764.1:971184-1175270 GCF_947034865.1 Barbatula barbatula
CATCCAGAAGATCAGAGACACAAGAAACACAAATCAAATGTAATGACATCTTTAAAGTCTCACCTGAACTAAACAAACCCATCAGAAGTGTGCTGACTAAAGGAGTCGCTGGAATTGGAAAATCAGTCTCTGTGCAGAAGTTCATTCTGGATTGGGCTGAAGAAAAAACAAATCAAGATCTTCACTTCATATTTCCACTTCCTTTCAGAGAACTGAATCTGATCAAACAGACAAATATCAGTCTGATGGATCTTCTTCATCAGTTCTTCACAGATACAAAAGAATTGAGATCGACAGACTTTGATGATTATAAAGTTGTGTTTATCTTTGATGGTCTGGATGAGTGTCGTCTTCCTCTAGATTTCTCAAAGAATCCGAGTTTGTTTGATGTCAGAGATGAATCAGCGTCAGTGGATGTGCTGCTGACAAACCTCATCAAGGGGAATCTGCTTCCTTCTGCTCTGATCTGGATCACCTCTCGACCAGCAGCAGCCAATCAGATTCCTCCTGAGTGTGTTGATCTGATCACAGATGTACGAGGATTCAATGACCCTCAGAAGGACGAGTATTTCAGGAAGAGAATCAATGATGAGAGTCTGGCCAACAGAATCATCACACACATGAAATCATCCAGAAGTCTGTACATCATGTGTCACATCCCAGTCTTCTGCTGGATTTCAGCCACTGTTCTCCAGAGAATGTTGAGTGAAGCAGAGAGTCCAGCACAGATCCCCAAGACTCTCACTCACATGTTCACACACTTCCTGATGTTTCAGATCAAACTGAAGAGTCAGAAGTATGATGGGAAATGTGAGGTAGATCTTCAGCAGGCTAGAAAGAGTCTTGAGTCTCTGGGAAAACTGGCTTTTCAACAGCTGGAGAAAGGGAACCTGATCTTCTATGAGGAGGATCTGAGAGAGTGTGACATTGATGTCAGAGAAGCGTCAGTGTACTCAGGAGTTTGTACTCAGATCTTCAGAGAGGAGTTTGGACTGAACCTGGGGAAGGTGTTCAGCTTTGTGCATCTGAGCGTTCAGGAGTTTCTCGCTGCTTTATTCAAGTTTCTGTCATTTCTTCAGCAAACATCAGGATTCTTCAGCAGATTGATATCAAACATGAGTGATTTACTGAAGAGTGAAGTGGACAAGGCCTTACAGAGTGAGAACGGACACCTGGATCTTTACCTCAGATTTCTTCTGGGTCTCTCACTGGAGTCCAGTCAGACAATCTTACGAGATCTGATGACACAGACAGGAAGAAGCTCTGACAGTAAACAGGAAATAGTCGAGTACATTAAGATGAAGATCAGAGAGAATCTCTCTCCAGAGAAATCCATCAATCTGTTTCACTGTCTGAATGAACTCAATGATCATTCTCTAGTGCAGGAAGTACAAACATATGTGAACAGAGGAGATGAATCTAGTCTTACTGGAGTCCGTCTCTCTCCTGCTCAGTGGTCGGCTCTGGTGTTTGTGTTACTGACCTCAGAAGAGAAGCTGGATGAGTTTAATCTGAGGAAATATGATCCATCAGATGAATGTCTTCTGAGGCTTCTGCCAGTGATCAAAGCATCCAGAACAGCTGAGTGAGTCATTTACCTGTTATACCTGTTTACAAGAAGTTCAGGAATGTGTCGTTTGTATATAAGTAAGAGATAATCCTCGGCTTGCCGTGCAAGTTTATGAGCACAAAATGGAGGCCAAGAAGCAGCCAAATCCTTTACCGCTCAGCTAGCTGTGGATTATTGGGTCATTTGCCAAGTTAAAGTTATTATTGATGTTTAGTGTCATTTTTGATCATACAGGTGAAAATTTAAGTTGTTTTCATCAGTGAATTTCAAACATTGATCAAACTGACTGGAACTACATTAGTTTTAACGCACACCTTCCAGCCAATAAGAATCCAGTATTCAAACAGACCATAATATAAATCATATAAAACATTTTATGGTGTAAGTGACACAAACATGACTTTTTGCCACCACAATATAAATAGAGTTAGAATTCAGTGTTGTCATTGCCCAGATAGTAAGAGAGCAGATTAAAACCATAGAAGTCAATTGTTGAAATGTTATTTGCATTGAATCAATATAATTTTGCACCAACAGTTATTGTTGAACAAAAAGAGAAATGTCATCAGATTATTATCATTATTGTGATCAGTGTTTGCTTTAGTTGAGACCTCTTGACTTTCATCAAGTTTTTATTTTCTTCTTTCTGTGCTTTCAACATTAAATAACATGAATAAAATGTTCAGCATGATTTCCTGAGATCTTAAAAATTCGTAAACATTCAAAAACATGCAAATTAAGGCCTAACAAAAGTGTAAAATGTGTGTACGATGTGTCGTGAGTTTATTTTTAATCCGAGTATATTTTTGCCCCTTTGTGGGAAGTCTTGTTTTCAGTTTGCACCCATCGTGGGTGTTTGTTCTGTGTTTTATTATTAAAGACTTGTTTACCCCTTCATGGTTGCTGCCTGCAGTTAGGTTCTTCCACCCCTGATCGTGACAGTCAGTCACTCGTGGAAGAACTCGACAAACATGCACAGATATGTATAGTTCGAATAGACAGATCAAAGGTTTGCAGGGAGCATCCCAATTCACTTAACGTCCGTCCTAAATAGTATACGAAAGTATAATTAGTATGTCCTAGATCATAGTAGTAGTCTCAAAGTACCAGGACGGTCTATTGTTTCTGGTGAAAATTCTAAGTGTAGATCCATGGACACTCCAACCCACAATTCACTGCGAGAGGGCGGAGTTTAGTGAAGCTAAAATAAGAGATAAGCTTCACT
Organism: Barbatula barbatula; assembly: GCF_947034865.1. NCBI lineage: Eukaryota > Metazoa > Chordata > Actinopteri > Cypriniformes > Nemacheilidae > Barbatula > Barbatula barbatula. The sequence continues at coordinate 973,980 of NC_136764.1, forward strand.
ACATTAATAATTGTACATTTACAGTAAAGATTGCATAAGAAATAATACGCCTCTGAGAATAGGTTGTTTCAGAACACAATATTATTTCAACTTTAACTAATGTCACAGAATCAGGGACGTGCAGAGGAATTTTGAGGGGCAGTTGCTCTGACCTGAACAAAGGGCATTTTAATTCATTTCATAAAACTTGATGATGATGATCGTTCGTTTGTTATACATCACAAACTCACCTTTTCTAACAACGTTAGGGTGGCCATTTCCATAACACCAAAAAGGAGCATTTAGTGAGGCAAGAATAATTACATAGGACTCTGGTGTACTCGCAACTACAATACAATTTTGTGCATCATATCGATGGCATCATGATACAGTGATTCTGAAACAGTCTACTCTGTTCATTTCCAGAATATTTTTTGAAAAAATATTTGACCTGAAGATGTACCTGCAGCTCGTGGGTTACTTTTGTTTTTCTGTGCTGGCATGTCGCATGTCCCTTGACTACAAACGTCCACTTCACAGCGACATCAAAGTTGTGCTCTTTTGTCCATTCCGGATTAAATGAGGTCTGAAGTTTCAGCAAGTTACCGTTATGATGTGACGAAGCCAGCACGTGGAGTCTTGTTTACGTTTTTAACCAATGATATATCAGATATTTATTTGACACCTCATTCAGCATCGCTATGGACACAACTGAGGCCATGTATCGATAACCGGCACTTAATAAATCCACGGTTCAGAATCGCTACCCCCCTTCCTCGGATGGTTTCAAATCTATGTATTTGCCCCTCCGAAACATTATTTAAAAACATGGAATAAGCTTCTGTTGCTATGCAGATGATACTCAGCTATATATCTCATCAAGACCAGATGATTCTTCCCAGCTATCCCAATTGGCAGAGTGCATTGAAGATATAAAACATTGGATGACCTGTAATTTCCTTCTTTTAAATTCTAATATAACAGAAATATTACTTATCGGACCAACGACACGTAAACCGAATATTTCTGATTATAAACTGCAAGTTGAAGGATGTACTATTACTCCAACAAATACTGTAAAAGATCTAGACGTTATATTAGACAGAAACCTGTCATTTCAAAATCACATCTCAAATGTCACAAAAACAGCCTTTCTATCACATTACAACCCATCACGCTCTCTAAGATCTCAAAACTCAGGACTTTTGATAACACCTAGAATAACTAAATCCACCAAAGGGGGTCGAGCTTTCTCATACGTAGCACCTAAACTCTGGAATAACCTTCCTGATACTTTTACTCATTTACTTGTGACTTCTGCTCGCTTATATTACACAGTGATTCCCTTGATGATCCTCTTTTCACACCAGCTGCTTAACATTGAACATCCATTTGCACTTGTTTGTTATAACTGAATGAACTCACTGTTCTCTTGTTATTTCTCTTTCAGTCTGAGTCGCTGTGATCTGACAGAGAAAAGTTGTTCATCACTGGCATCAGTTCTCAGATCAAACTCCTCAAGTCTGACAGAACTGAACCTGAGTCACAATAATCTGAAGGATTCAGGAGTGAAGCTGCTCTCTGATGGACTGAAGAATACAAACTGTAAACTACAGATATTACAGTAAGTACATTCTTAATCCAATAAGTGCGAGCGTCTACATTTGCATCATTTAAATTGTGTTTTCTTACATTTTAGCATTAAACCTCACAAAGCAACATCAATTACATTTAATATTAAGCACAAATACTGCAGGTTTTGTTATAATGAAGTTGAAGTTTTGCACCTTGTAAGTGAAGTGATAGTTATGAAAGTAAAAAAGCTTTGCAACTGAATTCAGACATCAAGAATCAGTGTTTGGATCTTAACAATGGTGACAATCAACAAAACTGCTTTAAACTGCAGTGCATGTTGAGTGCCAACGTCATACAACCTTATTCATGACTCCCAGCATGCATTGCAACATGAATACATTAAACAAATGAATTATTCTATTATCTTATAAAATGTGTATTTAGGTTGTTTAAGGATGTTCAGAGTTGATCTGTTTATCTGTTTACGATGAGAAATAGTTCCCTTTCTATCGGTCTCTCGACGTTGTGTTGAACTGACAGGTGTGCTTTGATCTTAAAAACTCTGATTGCACTTTTTGCCCGTTCATTCACCTTCTGTTCTTCAGAACCTGTAAAGCAATATCTTTATGCTATTCAATTTTTCGCTCATTACTTACCTACTGGTCCATACAACACATATCAGCAACATCGCCGTTCATAACCCAATATGTGTTTCCGATGGGCAGCACTGAACGGCCCATAGCGACTTCCTGCCATCAGACGTGAAAGACTCCCTGGAGCTCCCAACTTCGGCCGGTCGAACCCAGGACGAGGCTGATGCTGCCGCGAGGGTTGGGTTCCAGTGAACTGTACCGACTTCCCGAAACACTCGCTGCTGGATTGGTACCCTGTACCTATCTTCAGGACGTCCATCACAAGCTCACGTGGACCAAGAATGCCCCCTTTTCGGCGCATTCGCGTCCGACATGCTCCCTTGCCTTGACTCGATGCACCCATTACGCAGGGTGGACTGTTCGGTGACACCTTTCTCGACAGCGTTCTGCTGCCCCCTCTTTAGGCGGCCCCCCGTGGTAGCAGCATTGAGGGGGCATTGAGAAAAGTTAACCTGACAGGGACAACCCAGGGAGGCTCCAATCAACACCTCTGTCGTGTCGCAGCGGGATGGCTCCTGCCCCGTCCCGTCACATACCTTTTTCAGGACCTGGCACCCACTTTTTGACTCAAGAGAGCGTCCTTCTCCCTGGGTGTATTGTTAAACGTAGTGCAGTTTCTGCTCAACGTTGTGTCAGGCTGTTCCCGCTGCCTTCTGCACTCTCTGAACTAAGCTCTTCAGGCCTCCTTTCAGAATGTTGACGCAGAGGCACGTCCTGAGGTCCGTCTGACATCAGGATTGGCAATCGACCTGGAGGACACGTACTTTCAAGCCTCGATCCTCCCTCACTCGGCAGATGTCACAGCTCACCCGACTGCTCCTCCGGATTCCACCCCGCGCTGTCCAGCATGTTTGGTTGCAGTTTGGTTGCAGTCCCTGGACACCACCCATCACCTGCTTTGGCACGCCCTGACCAAGGCCCCCCTCGGCCAGGACAGTTTTTTTTAGCTACATTTAAAACATATCAATGGCCAATATAAGGCTCTAATACTCACTGACTGCATATAGCCTGGAAGTTAACAATTTTGAATTGTAAAAAAACAATTGCGTTGGGTACAACTGTGTGTGTGTGTGTTAGGACACTCTAAATTATAAATCATGAATTCATTTGCTGTGAGTGTGAAGAGTTTATTTCTTGTTTCAGTCTGTTTAACTGCAGTATTGGATCTGAAGGTTGTGTTGCTCTGACTTCAGCTCTGAGATCAAACCCCTCACATCTGACAGAACTCAATCTGAACTATAATAATCCAGGAGATTCAGGAGTGAAGCTGCTCTCTGATCTACTGAAGGATCCTCAATGTAAACTACAGAAACTACAGTAAGTCTCTAAAACTCCAGTTCTATTTATAAACAATAAGGAATGTTAAAGATGGATAATTAAATTATTAATATAATTAAAAGTTTTTATTATTAAATGAACTTGATGACACAATGCTTCATTGCAAATTATATCCTTGTATATGCTTTCACTGCAGTTGAATAATGGGGGCAGGATATCAAGCAGGGGCGGTTCTAGACCCTTTTTAGGTGGGCTTTAGCCCCGCTGTTTTTCATCTCAGCTCTCAAACTATCTTTGATGAAATATAAGGTTACCTGAACAAATGCAGGACATGTTGATTACACAGATTAAAGGAGCATTGTCTGTTTTTTAGAAGGATCCATTGACAGAAATGTAATATGATATATAAAACTATGTCTTCAGAAGTGAAGATGTAATGAACTGTTTGTTTGTTTTACCTTAGAATAAGATATTTCTATCTACATACAGAGTGGGTCTACAGAGCCTACATGGAATTCATCATTTTTGTACAGTAGCCCTAAACGAACAAACAGCTCCACAAATGCGTTTCCTCTTCCTCTCCCTTTACCCTGCAGTACGGTGTCCGGTTGTCCCTGATTTTACAAAGGGGGAGAAAAACATCTACTGACTTACTCCTAACTGCTATCTCACTGTCAGATCAAACCCCTTTAACAGCGTTGCTATTTACCGTTAGCTAGCTCTGCACTCAAACGTGCTGTGCAATGCAAGCATGAAATGCTGAGCTTCATCATAGCTTAGACCACACAAACTGCTCCTCTGGGGTGATTTTAGACGATCTTTCTCTCCAACACCCTGCCTGACTTTTATCCTTCTTTATATACTTAAAAATCCTTTATTTTATGCAATAAATGTGACATTTGTCTTTCTAATGACTTTTTGTCTTACCTACTAACATTATTCCCTCGTACTGAATTGTGATGCAATGCTAATGTGGTCTCCATGTTATTCCTTTCTAGCTGACTGAACGAGCAGCTTTATTTTATGGCAAGCCTAATTAGCTTAAATTTCCCTCAGAGTTACTCGTCGTAATTGTAATTCAATTCTTACTAGTATAAATGCAGAGCTCTCTAATTAAATTATTACTAGTAAAATACAATTGCAGATCTCTCATTCCAATAGAGTTTTCTAATTCAAATGTTACTAGTAAAATCTGTATTAGAGAGCTCTGTAATTAAAAATGAATGGAAGTCAATGGAGATATATGACTAGTCATAATTGAATTATAGAGCTCTCTAATTTAATTCTTACTAGTAAAATGCAATTACACCGAGTAACGCAGGGGACAATTTAAGTCAATGCAGCTTGCCATATTACATTGCTATTATCTATGAGTCTGAACAACAATTTAAGATATAACAAGATGCTTAATTGATATCAATATAAACACGGAATGGGATAAGTTGCAATGCGCGCAATTGTGGAATAAGTCACGCCTTCTAAATAAAAGGGCCAATCGTCAATTGTTAAAGTCATGTTGTCACTACTTAAACTCCGTTTGCTATAGAAACATGACGTGCACATGTCCGTTAGCTGCCTGCCTGCCCTGACGGTGACGGCTGCTGCTGACTGAGTCCTTACCGAGCTCACTCGTGGGGTTTTTTCAACTAATTTTACCAGTTGAAAGTAAGTTACAAAACACAAACTGAGTTTTAATCGACTCAAAAAATATGAAATAGACCCGGCACCTGAAGTAATTTGATTTGGACCCGACCCGGACCCGGCTAACCGGTTCAAATATAGACCCGAACCCGCACGGTCCTCCGTGAAGACCTGTAGTGTCAAGTTTGTGACAGTTACCTCACGTTTTGAAAAAGTCTTATGATCCTACGACTTAATTTAAGATTGTAATTAACATGTACAGTATTACTTACTTTATTATGTATTACATGTTTTTCCCTAGAACAATCTTATGGCATTCAAAGTTACTAATAACACTAGAATAAATGTCTTTGTGACGGATGTAGCCTCGGTTCCCTCTTCTGTAGGGCAAAAAGGTGAATGAATGGGCACGACATCTTCCCTTTTATACCCGTATATACGTGGCGGAGTCTGGCGTGCCATCCCAATTCACCAAGTTCATTGGCCTTTTCAAAGTATAATCAGAGATGATAGGTTCTCTAGTCAAACCCCATTCTGTCAGTCTCGACACAACGTCAAAAGACAGACAGAAAGGGAACTTACATTGTTAAGGGTTGCAAAAGCATCTGATGAGTTTTGCATTCCATGCTGTTCGGTTTGAAAGATGAACTTTAGCAAATAGCTGCCAATCTGGATCATGGCAAGTCTACCCTGAAGATAATCAGGTAATAAACAACCTAAACCAATTCATAATGTTCAGCCAACTTAATATTAGACTAAATTCAAAGGCAGTTATTGTAAATTAAATTATCACAGACAACATTTTTGATATACATTGATTACTGAAGCCTGGGTTAAACCAAATTATTATTGCGGTCTAAATAAGTACCCCACCAAAGCTACTGTTATATGCATGAGCCACGTCCGGTTGGTTAAGGTGGTGGTGTTGCAACAATCTTTAGAGACTTTCTAACTGTCATTTAGAGAACAGAGCATCAATTTAAATCCGTTTACATGCTTGCGATGAACATAATTGTTTCAAACAAAAGTAAAAATCCATTGCTTTCTATTACACTGGCTACTGTGTGTAGACCCCGTGGTCCCTACACTGATTTTCTGAAAGAGTTGGCGGATTTCTTATCTGACATATTGGTTAACGCTGGTAAAGTACTAATAGTGCTAACAATGCATTAGTAGTGGTGTTTACAGAACTACTTCACTCTTTTGGAGTAAAACAAGACATCAATGGACCCACTAATCGATTAAATCATACACTAGACTTGATTATATATCACAGAGCCGATATTACCAATATAGATATTATACCTCAAAGCAATGATGTCACTGATCACTATCTTATAACATGTACACTGCGCACTGCAGGAATCAACCGTTTGATTCGTTATCGACAGGGTAGAACAATTACCTCGACTACTAAAGAAAGTTTCGCAAAGAGCTTTCCAGATCTGACTCCTTTAATAAACATACCAATAAATTCAGAATCGCTCGATGACATGACCAGCAAATTGGGCACTATTTTCTCTAATACATTAGAAGCTGTTGAGAAAAAAGAGAAAAACACAGCACCATGGTACAATAGCACCACTCGCGCCCTTAAAAGAGAAACGTGTAAACTGGAGAGCAAATGTAGACAAACCCAAAACAAATGTAAACAAACCCAAAAAGGTGTTTCAGGTAAATCAGATAAAGGTAAAATCTCACTCCTAGTCCTGGTTGACCTTAGTGCTGCGCTAGATGCTGTAGACCATAACATACTTCTAGATCAATTATACAATTATACCGGTATTGAGGGACAGGCACTACGATTGGTTCAGATCTTATCAGACAGACATTAATTTGTCTATTTAAAATGTGTAATCATCTAATCTAACGCAAGTAAATTATGGATTACCTCAGGGATCAGCTTTAGGACCCGTGCTGTTCCATATACATGCTGCTGCTTGGAAACATTATTAAAAAACATGGAATTAGCTTCCATTGCTATGCAGATGATACTCAGCTATATATCTCATCAAGACCAGATGATTCCTCCCAGCTATCCAAATTATCAGAGTGCATTGAAGATATAAAACATTGGATGACCTGTAATTTCCTTCTTTTAAATTCAAATAAAACAGAAATATTACTTATCGGACCAAAGACACGCAAACCGAATATTTCTGTTTCTAAACTGCAAGTTGAAGGATGTGCTGTTACTCCAACAAATACAGTAAAAGATCTAGACGTTATATTAGACAGCAACCTGTCATTTCAAATCACATCTCAAATGTCACAAAAACAGCCTTTTTCCACCTAAGAAATGTTGCCAAATTACGTGTTGCTGACGTAGAGAAGCTTATTCATGCATTTATGACCTCAAGACTTGACTACTGTGATGCTCTACTTAGTGTTTGTCCTTCATCATCAATAAACAAACTACAGTTAGTTCAGAAAATACCATCACATAATCCCAATTTCATCAACCCTTCACTGGCTACCCATTAAGTATCGTATTGACTTTAAAGTTCTTTTAATCACTTATAAAGCCTTAAAGGGTTTCGCCCCTACCTACCTAACAGAGCTTCTATCACACTACAACCCATCACGCTCTCCAAGATCTCAAAACGCAGGATTTTTGATAATACCTAGAATAACTAAATCCACCAAAGGGGGTCGAGCTTTCTCATACGTAGCACCTAAACTCTGGAATAGCCTTCCTGATATTATTAGAGGATCAGACACACTCGCCCAATTTAAATCTAGATTAAAAACACATCTCTTCAGCCAAACATTCACTTCATGCAGAATATGCTAAATAAACCACCAGGAGATGCTGACATTAGATATTATTTACTAGAATAATTTATCTTGTTCTGGAAACACAATGTACTGTGTTTTACCATTTTTGTGTTTTGCTTATTTTCTCCTGTAAAGCTGTTTTGGAACAATGCACATTGTTAAAAGCGCTATATGAATTAAATATTCGTGATCGTATGACCGTAATCCCACACGAGAAACAAAACACAGACCGTAATCCCACACGAGAAACAGACCGTAATCCCACACGAGAACAAACCATTGACCGTAATCCCACACGAGAACAAACCATTGACCGTAATCCCACACGAGAAACAAAACACAGACCGTAATCCCACACGAGAAACAAAACACAGACCGTAATCCCACACGAGAAACAAAACACAGACCGTAATCCCACACGAGAAACAAAACACAGACCGTAATCCCACACGAGAAACAAAACACAGACCGTAATCCAACACGAGAAACAAAACACAGACCGTTATCCCACACGAGAAACAAAACACAGACCGTAATCCCACACGAGAACAAACCATTGACTGTAATCCCACACGAGAAACAAAACACAGACCGTAATCCCACACGAGAAACAAAACACAGACCGTAATCCCACACGAGAACAAACCATTGACTGTAATCCACATGGGTCAGTGAGTAAAGACGACAACGCCACAACCAGTGAGAGAAACACCGTGGTATAAATAGAGATCGCTAATGGGAAACAGGTGTGTGCAATGAACGAAATGATTATTGAGACCAGTGACCAGGCGGGAGGAATGTTGGGAATAAGAAAGGAAACCAAAGCATAACAGTATAAAAGTAATAAAACCATAGAAAAAAGGAGAACATAGTACACCAAAACATAACAATATACAGTATATATACAGAGAAAGAAAGAGAAACAAACACAAACTACCATGTGCACACACACAAATACACACAATCCCGTCTCTTAAAAGAAGATGTAGTCTTGCCATGTTAAAGAATGTCAGAAATTCAGTGAAGTTCATCTTTCAAACTGAACAACATGTCAAATCTTCCTTTGGAATCTTGAAAGAAAAATCAGTTTATTTATATATAAGCATATTTTTAACGCAATATTCCACAAATACATCACGTAAGATTACCTAAATGATTTAAGCACGTCACATGATAAACTTGAAAAAGTCAAGAAGAAATACTAATTGGAGTTAACTTCTCGATCTTTTTCAACTTCAGTTTAACATTTATTAATGTTTACACAACATAAATAATTCCTGTAGTTCCACCACAAAATAATTCAATAAAGATCCTTTTTACAAGTTTAAGTGGGTTGAACATGATAAAATGAAGTTGAATTCACTTAATTATTTCTGCATTTAGAATTCCGAGATATTTCTATAATTTAAATTTAAAAAACTAGAACACAATTGTATTACGTAAAGTTTACTCAATTAATTTCATGAAATCTTCTACGACACAGAATAATTGTTTACAGTGTACTTAACAGGCCTCAAGATTCAAAATCTGTAATGCTGTTTATTTTAAATTCCTTACAGCAGATATATTTTGCTGAGATATATTTTAAGAGAAGAGAAAATGTCATTGTGAACATTTGTTATGTTATGGTTTCAAAATGATAAAGCAAAGAACACTTAACAAATTGTGTGATAGCTGCTCATCGGGGGACCATGCCCATAGATTTGGGCTCTGCCCCAATGTCTATATTGTCTGGCTCCGCCCCTGCATGGCAGTTGACAATGTGCACATCATTTCTTTCAGTTCCTTCGTGTCAAACAAGTAAAACATCAACATACCAAATATACCCATATAAACACATTTAATGGAAGTAAATCAGTGTATAAAAATAGCTGAGGTGTGATCTTCAGTTTGAGAATAACAGATTAAGAGATTGTTTTACATCGTGTTTCTTTAATGACATTCTTAAATAAATATTTGTGTTTGTACATATTTGTTTTTGCTTCATTTTGATGTTTGGGTTTAAATTATGCATTTATTGTATCACGTATATGTATGTAAAAATCGTTTGGAAAATATTGATCTATTTTAATTTGCTTTTCACTGTTCATAACAGAGACAAATGAATCATACATTATAGTTTTCTGTAAGTTTTTCTCTCTCTCTGCAGTATTGGATCTGAAGGTTGTGTTGCTCTGACTTCAGCTCTGAGATCAAACCCCTCACATCTGACAGAACTCAATCTGGAGGATAATAAACCAGGAGATTCAGGAGTGAAGCTGCTCTCTGATCTACTGAAGGATCCTCAATGTAAACTACAGAAACTACAGTGAGTGAAAGTGTTGTTATGACATTAGTAGAAATATGTTTGTATGTAAGGACGTGAAAAACTCTTTCATCAAGTCTTCATGTGCAAAAATTTATTGAATTTGAACTTTGTTAAAACACATTTGTTTTTATTTGACCCTCACAAGTAATTTCAGACGTAAACACACATTTATTGTTTCTGTGCCGGTAGAAGAGTTTAAATCCAACACCAGCAACTTATATCTGTGAATAAATGTCTAAATATCTGTCATGTGTTTCTCTATTAACTGACAATAATCCCACAAATATTATAAATCATGAATTCATTTGCTGTGAGTGTGAAGAGTTTATTTCTTGTTTCAGTCTGTCTGACTGCAGTATTGGATCTGAAGGTTGTGTTGCTCTGGCTTCAGCTCTGAGATCAAACCCCTCACATCTGACAGAACTCAATCTGAACTTTAATAATCCAGAAGATTCAGGAGTGAAGCAGCTCTCTGATCTACTGAAGGATCCTCAATGTAAACTACAGAAACTACAGTGAGTGAAAGTGTTATAATGTCATTAGTAGAAATATGTTTGTATGTAAGGACGTGAAAAACTCTTTCATCAAGTCTTCATGTGCAAAAGTTTATTGAATTTGAACTTTTTTTAAAACACATTTGTTTTTATTTGACCCTCACAAGTAATTTCAGACGTAAACACACATTTATTGTTTCTGTGCCGGTAGAAGAGTTTAAATCCAACACCAGCAACTTATATCTGTGAATAAATGTCTAAATATCTGTCATGTGTTTCTCTAATAACTGACAATAATCCCACAAATATTATAAATCATGAATTCATTTGCTGTGAGTGTGAAGAGTTTATTTCTTGTTTCAGTCTGTCTCACTGCAGTATTGGATCTGAAGGTTGTGATGCTCTGGCTTCAGCTCTGAGATCAAACCCCTCACATCTGACAGAACTTGATCTGGACGATAATGAACTAGAAGATTCAGGAGCGAAGCTGCTCTCTGATCTACTGAAGGATCCTCAATGTAAACTACAGAAACTACAGTGAGTGAAAGTGTTATGATGTCATTAAACTGCAGAAATGACTTTCTTACTTGATATTTTTGTCTTGTTTTCCAGTACAAATGTCTAAACATTCTTGAATCAAGATGCATTTTCATGATGAGCAAAATAACCTGAGAAAATAATTCTTGTTTTTAGACAAAAATATGAAATTTCAGTGAATTTGTGCTTAAAACAAACTAGAAAATCTGCCAATGGGGTCAGAAATATAATCTTGAATTTAGTGACTAAGAAAAAGGTGAAACTTAATTCAAGATTATGTTTCTTACCCCATTGACAGATTTTCTATCTTGTTTTAAGCACAAATTTACTGAAATTTCATATTTTTGTCTAAAAACAAAACAGGTGATTTTGCTCATCATGAAAAAGCATCTTGATTCAAGACTGTTTAGACATTTGTGCTGGAAAACAAGACAGAAAAACTGAATAAGAAAGTATTTTTTGTCATTTGTTGCAGTGAAATAGAAAATAAATAAATGTTTGTATGTAAGGACGTGTTAAACTCTTTCATCAAGTCTTCATGTGCAAAAGTTTATTGAATTTGAACTTTGTTAAAACACAATAATGTTTTTATTTGACCCTCACAAGTCATTTCAGACGTAAACACACATTTATTGTTTCTGTGCCGGTAGAAGAGTTTAAATCCAACACCAGCAACTTATATCTCTGAATAAATGTCTAAATATCTGTCATGTGTTTCTCTATTAACTGACAATAATCCCACAAATATTATAAATCATGAATTCATTTGCTGTGAGTGTGAAGAGTTTATTTCTTGTTTCAGTCTGTCTGACTGCAGTATTGGATCTGAAGGTTGTGTTGCTCTGGCTTCAGCTCTGAGATCAAACCCCTCACATCTGACAGAACTTGATCTGAACGATAATGAACTAGAAGATTCAGGAGCGAAGCTGCTCTCTGATCTACTGAAGGATCCTCAATGTAAACTACAGAAACTACAGTGAGTGAAAGTGTTATGATGTCATTAAACTGCAGAAATGACTTTCTTACTTGATATTTTTGTCTTGTTTTCCAGCACAAATGTCTAAACATTCTTGAATCAAGATGCATTTTCATGATGAGCAAAATAACCTTAGAAAATAATTCTTGTTTGAAGATGAAAAATATGAAATTTCAGTGAATCTGTGTTAAAACAAACTAATAAATCTGCCAATACGGTAAAACATATAATCTTGAATTTAGTGACTAAGAAAAAGGTGAAACTTAATTCAAGATTATTTTTTTAACCCCATTGACAGATTTTCTAGCTTGTCTTTAACACAGATTCACTGAAATTTCATATTTTTGTCTAAAAACAAAACAGGTGATTTTGCTCATCATGAAAATGAATCTTGATTCAAGAATGTTTAGACATTTGTGCTGGAAACAAGACAAACATACTGAATAGGAAAGTCTTTTTTTGACATTTGTTGCAGTGAAATAGAAAATAAATAAATGTTTGTATGTAAGGACGTGTTAAACTCTTTCATCAAGTCTTCATGTGCAAAAGTTTATTGAATTATTGAAACATTTTTTAAAACACATTTGTTTTTATTTGACCCTCACAAGTCATTTCAGACGTAAACACACATTTATTGTTTCTGTGCCGGTAGAAGAGTTTAAATCCAACACCAGCAACTTATATCTGTGAATAAATGTCTAAATATCTGTCATGTGTTTCTCTATTAACTGACAATAATCCCTCAAATATTATAAATCATGAATTAATTTGCTGTGAGTGTGAAGAGTTTATTTCTTGTTTCAGTCTGTCGTTCTGCAGTATTGGATCTGAAGGTTGTGTTGCTCTGGCTTCAGCTCTGAGATCAAACCCCTCACATCTGACAGAACTCAATCTGAACGATAATAAACTAGAAGATTCAGGAGTGAAGCTGCTCTCTGATCTACTGAAGGATCCTCAATGTAAACTACAGAAACTACAGTGAGTGAAAGTGTTATGATGTCATTAAACTGCAGAAATGACTTTCTTACTTGATATTTTTGTCTTTTTTTCTGTACAAATGTCTAAACATTCTTGAATCAAGATGCATTTTCATGATGAGCAAAATAACCTAAGAAAATAATTCTTGTTTTAAAATGTAAAATATGAAATTTCAGTGAATCTGTGTTAAAACAAACTAATAAATCTGCCAATACGGTAAAACATATAATCTTGAATTTAGTGACTAAGAAAAAGGTGAAATTTAATTCAAGATTATTTTTTTAACCCCATTGACAGATGTTTTAGCTTGTCTTTAACACAGATTCACTGACATTTCATATTTTTGTCTAAAAACAAAACAGGTGATTTTGCTCATCATGAAAATGAATCTTGATTCAAGAATGTTTAGACATTTGTGCTGGAAAACAAGACAGAAATACTGAATAAGAAAGTCTTTTTTTTGTCATTTGTTGCAGTGAAATAGAAAATAAATAAATGTTTGTATGTAAGGACGTGTTAAACTCTTTCATCAAGTCTTCATGTGCAAAAGTTTATTGAATTTGAACTTTTTTAAAACACATTTGTTTTTATTTGACCCTCACAAGTCATTTCAGACGTAAACACACATTTATTGTTTCTGTGCCGGTAGAAGAGTTTAAATCCAACACCAGCAACTTATATCTCTGAATAAATGTCTAAATATCTGTCATGTGTTTCTCTATTAACTGACAATAATCCCACAAATATTATAAATCATGAATTCATTTGCTGTGAGTGTGAAGAGTTTATTTCTTGTTTCAGTCTGTCTAACTGCAGTATTGGATCTGAAGGTTGTGTTGCTCTGACTTCAGCTCTGAGATCAAACCCCTCACATCTGACAGAACTCAATCTGAACTATAATAATCCAGGAGATTCAGGAGTGAAGCTGCTCTCTGATCTACTGAAGGATCCTCAATGTAAACTACAGAAACTACAGTGAGTGAAAGTGTTATGATGTCATTAAACTGCAGAAATGACTTTCTTTCTTGATATTTTTGTCTTGTTTTCCAGTACAAATGTCTAAACATTCTTGAATCAAGATGCATTTTCATGATGAGCAAAATAACCTGAGAAAATAATTCTTGTTTTAAGAAGAAAAATATGAAATGTCAGTGAATTTGTGCTTAAAACAAGATAAAAAATCTGCCAATTGGGTCAGAAAAATAATCTTGAATTTAGTGACTAAGAAAAAGGTGAAATTTAATTCAAGATTATGTTTCTTACCCCATTGACAGATTTTCTATCTTGTCTTTAACACAGATTCACTGACATTTCATATTTTGGGCCTAAAACAAAACAAGTAATTTTGCTCATCATGAAAATGAATCTTGATTCAAGAATGTTTAGACATTTGTGCTGGAAAACAAGACAAACATACTGAATAAGAAAGTCTTTTTTTGTCATTTGTTGCAGTGAAATAGAAAATAAATAAATGTTTGTATGTAAGGACGTGTTAAACTCTTTCATCAAGTCTTCATGTGCAAAAGTTTATTGAATTTGACCTTTTTTAAAACACATTTGTTTTTATTTGACCCTCACAAGTCATTTCAGACGTAAACACACATTTATTGTTTCTGTGCCGGTAGAAGAGTTTAAATCCAACACCAGCAACTTATATCTGTGAATAAATGTCTAAATATCTGTCATGTGTTTCTCTATTAACTGACAATAATCCCACAAATATTATAAATCATGAATTCATTTGCTGTGAGTGTGAAGAGTTTATTTCTTGTTTCAGTCTGTCTCACGGCAGTATTGGATCTGAAGGTTGTGTTGCTCTGACTTCAGCTCTGAGATCAAACCCCTCACATCTGACAGAACTCAATCTGAACTTTAATAAACCAGGAGATTCAGGAGTGAAGCTGCTCTCTGATCTACTGAAGGATCCTCAATGTAAACTACAGAAACTACAGTGAGTGAAAGTGTTATGATGTCATTAAACTGCAGAAATGACTTTCTTACTTGATATTTTTGTCTTGTTTTCCAGCACAAATGTCTAAACATTCTTGAATCAAGATGCATTTTCATAATGAGCAAAATAACCTGAGAAAATAATTCTTGTTTGAAGATGAAAAATATGAAATTTCAGTGAATCTGTGTTAAAACAAACTAAGAAAATCTGCCAATACAGTAAGAAATATAATCTTGAATTTAGTGACTAAGAAAAAGGTGAAACTTAATTCAAGATTATGTTTCTAACTCCATTGACAGATGTTTTAGCTTGTCTTTAACACAGATTCACTGACATTTCATATTTTGGGCCTAAAAACAAAACAGGTCATTTTGCTCATCATGAAAAAGCATCTTGATTCAAGAATGTTTAGACATTTGTGCTGGAAAACAAGACAAACATACTAAATAAGAAAAGTCTTTTTTTGACATTTGTTGCAGTTAAATATAAAATAAATAAATGTTTGTATGTAAGGACGTGTTAAACTCTTTCATCAAGTCTTCATGTGCAAAAGTTTATTGAATTTGAACTTTGTTAAAACCCAATAATGTTTTTATTTGACCCTCACAAGTCATTTCAGACGTAAACACACATTTATTGTTTCTGTGCCGGTACAAGAGTTTAAATCCAACACCAGCAACTTATATCTCTGAATAAATGTCTAAATATCTGTCATGTGTTTCTCTATTAACTGACAATAATCCCACAAATATTATAAATCATGAATTCATTTGCTGTGAGTGTGAAGAGTTTATTTCTTGTTTCAGTCTGTCTGGCTGCAGTATTGGATCTGAAGGTTGTGTTGCTCTGGCTTCAGCTCTGAGATCAAACCCCTCACATCTGACAGAACTTGATCTGAGTGATAATAAACCAGAAGATTCAGGAGTGAAGCTGCTCTCTGATCTACTGAAGGATCCTCAATGTAAACTACAGAAACTACAGTGAGTGAAAGTGTTATGATGTCATTAAACTGCAGAAATGACTTTCTTACTTGATATTTTTGTCTTGTTTTCAGTACAAATGTCTAAACATTCTTGAATCAAGATGCATTTTCATAATGAGCAAAATAACCTGAGAAAATAATTCTTGTTTTAAGATGAAAAATATGTAATTTCAGTGAATCTGTGTTAAAACAAACAAAAAAATCTGCCAATACAGTAAAACATATAATCTTGAATTTAGTGACTAAGAAAAAGGTGAAACTTAATTCAAGATTATGTTTCTAACTCCATTGACAGATGTTTTAGCTTGTCTTTAACACAGATTCACTGAAATTTCATATTTTGGGCCTAAAAACAAAACAGGTGATTTTGCTCATCATGAAAATGAATCTTGATTCAAGAATGTTTAGACATTTGTGCTGGAAAACAAGACAAACATACTAAATAAGAAAAGTCTTTTTTTGACATTTGTTGCAGTTAAATATAAAATAAATAAATGTTTGTATGTAAGGACGTGTTAAACTCTTTCATCAAGTCTTCATGTGCAAAAGTTTATTGAATTTGAACTTTTTTAAAACACATTTGTTTTATTTGACCCTCACAAGTCATTTCAGACGTAAACACACATTTATTGTTTCTGTGCCGGTAGAAGAGTTTAAATCCAACACCAGCAACTTATATCTCTGAATAAATGTCTAAATATCTGTCATGTGTTTCTCTATTAACTGAAAATAATCCCACAAATATTATAAATCATGAATTCATTTGCTGTGAGTGTGAAGAGTTTATTTCTTGTTTCAGTCTGTCTGACTGCAGTATTGGATCTGAAGGTTGTGTTGCTCTGGCTTCAGCTCTGAGATCAAACCCCTCACATCTGACAGAACTCAATCTGAACGATAATAAACCAGAAGATTCAGGAGTGAAGCAGCTCTCTGATCTACTGAAGGATCCTCAATGTAAACTACAGAAACTACAGTGAGTGAAAGTGTTATGATGTCATTAAACTGCAGAAATGACTTTCTTACTTGATATTTTTGTCTTGTTTTCCAGCACAAATGTCTAAACATTCTTGAATCAAGATGCATTTTCATGATGAGCAAAATAAACTAAGAAAATAATTCTTGTTTGAAGATGAAAAATATGAAATTTCAGTGAATCTGTGTTAAAACAAACAAAAAAATCTGCCAATACAGTAAAACATATAATCTTGAATTTAGTGACTAAGAAAAAGGTGAAACTTAATTCAAGATTATGTTTCTAACTCCATTGACAGATGTTTTAGCTTGTCTTTAACACAGATTCACTGACATTTCATATTTTTGTCTAAAAACAAAACAGGTGATTTTGCTCATCATGAAAATGAATCTTGATTCAAGACTGTTTAGACATTTGTTCTGGAAAACAAGACAAACATACTGAATAGGAAAGTCTTTTTTTGACATTTGTTGCAGTGAAATAGAAAATAAACAAATGTTTGTATGTAAGGACGTGTTAAACTCTTTCTTCAAGTCTTCATGTGCAAAAGTTTATTGAATTTGAACTTTGTTAAAACCCAATAATGTTTTTATTTGACCCTCACAAGTCATTTCAGACGTAAACACACATTTATTGTTTCTGTGCCGGTAGAAGAGTTTAAATCCAACACCAGCAACTTATATCTGTGAATAAATGTCTAAATATCTGTCATGTGTTTCTCTATTAACTGACAATAATCCCACAAATATTATAAATCATGAATTCATTTGCTGTGAGTGTGAAGAGTTTATTTCTTGTTTCAGTCTGTCTTACTGCAGGATTGGATCTGAAGGTTGTGTTGCTCTGGCTTCAGCTCTGAGATCAAACCCCTCACATCTGACAGAACTCAATCTGAACAATAATAATCCAGGAGATTCAGGAGTGAAGCTGCTCTCTGATCTACTGAAGGATCCTCAATGTAAACTACAGAAACTACAGTGAGTGAAAGTGTTATGATGTCATTAAACTGCAGAAATGACTTTCTTACTTGATATTTTTGTCTTGTTTTCCAGCACAAATGTCTAAACATTCTTGAATCAAGATGCATTTTCATAATGAGCAAAATAAACTAAGAAAATAATTCTTGTTTGAAGATGAAAAATATGAAATTTCAGTGAATCTGTGTTAAAACAAACAAAAAAATCTGCCAATACAGTAAAACATATAATCTTGAATTTAGTGACTAAGAAAAAGGTGAAACTTAATTCAAGATTATGTTTCTAACTCCATTGACAGATGTTTTAGCTTGTCTTTAACACAGATTCACTGAAATTTCATATTTTGGGCCTAAAAACAAAACAGGTCATTTTGCTCATCATGAAAATGAATCTTGATTCAAGACTGTTTAGACATTTGTGCTGGAAAACAAGACAAACATACTGAATAAGAAAGTCTTTTTTTGACATTTGTTGCAGTTAAATATAAAATAAATAAATGTTTGTATGTAAGGACGTGTTAAACTCTTTCATCAAGTCTTCATGTGCAAAAGTTTATTGAATTTGAACTTTTTTAAAACACATTTGTTTTTATTTGACCCTCACAAGTCATTTCAGACGTAAACACACATTTATTGTTTCTGTGCCGGTAGAAGAGTTTAAATCCAACACCAGCAACTTATATCTGTGAATAAATGTCTAAATATCTGTCATGTGTTTCTCTATTAACTGACAATAATCCCACAAATATTATAAATCATGAATTCATTTGCTGTGAGTGTGAAGAGTTTATTTCTTGTTTCAGTCTGTCTGGCTGCAGTATTGGATCTGAAGGTTGTGTTGCTCTGGCTTCAGCTCTGAGATCAAACCCCTCACATCTGACAGAACTCAATCTGAGCTTTAATAAACTAGAAGATTCAGGAGTGAAGCTGCTCTCTGATCTACTGAAGGATCCTCAATGTAAACTACAGAAACTACAGTGAGTGAAAGTGTTATGATGTCATTAAACTGCAGAAATGACTTTCTTACTTGATATTTTTGTCTTGTTTTCCAGTACAAATGTCTAAACATTCTTGAATCAAGATGCATTTTCACAATGAGCAAAATAACCTGAGAAAATAATTCTTGTTTGAAGATGAAAAATATTAAATTTAAGTGAATCTGTGTTAAAACAAACAAAAAAATCTGCCAATACAGTAAAACATATAATCTTGAGTTTAGTGACTAAGAAAAAGGTGAAACTTAATTCAAGATTATTTTTCTGACCCCATTGACAGATGTTTTAGCTTGTCTTTAACACAGATTCACTGACATTTCATACTTTGGGCCTAAAAACAAAACAGGTCATTTTGCTCATCATGAAAATGAATCTTGATTCAAGAATGTTTAGACATTTGTGCTGGAAAACAAGACAAACATACTAAATAAGAAAAGTCTTTTTTTGACATTTGTTGCAGTGAAATAGAAAATAAATAAATGTTTGTATGTAAGGACGTGTTAAACTCTTTCATCAAGTCTTCATGTGCAAAAGTTTATTGAATTATTGAAACATTTTATAAACACATTTGTTTTTTTTATTTGACCCTCACAAGTCATTTCAGATGTAAACACACATTTATTGTTTCTGTGCCGGTAGAAGAGTTTAAATCCAACACCAGCAACTTATATCTGTGAATAAATGTCTAAATATCTGTCATGTGTTTCTCTATTAACTGACAATAATCCCACAAATATTATAAATCATGAATTCATTTGCTGTGAGTGTGAAGAGTTTATTTCTTGTTTCAGTCTGTGGAACTGCAGTATTGGATCTGAAGGTTGTGTTGCTCTGGCTTCAGCTCTGAGATCAAACCCCTCACATCTGACAGAACTCAATCTGAACGATAATAATCCAGGAGATTCAGGAGTGAAGCTGCTCTCTGATCTACTGAAGGATCCTCAATGTAAACTACAGTCACTACAGTAAGTTATTTATTTACTCTTGAAATGATCATATTAAATTCAATAGTCATTATAATTTGTACTATTTGTCAATAAAAGTGACTCATTATAAATACACTTTCATCTATTAGTCTTGTTGTGTAAACACACCTGTGTTGTGTTGTGTTGTTGTTTGGATGAAGTGTTTCTGTGTTCTTCTCATTTGTAAGTCACTTCAGAAGTGTGTAAGTTTATATTTATCATATCTTAAGATCACAACACAAGTCATTGTTAGATGATATCTGTTGATAATGACTGTAATGAGTTCATAATAATAATATCTGATGTTTCTCTGATATTTACAGGATTTGGCCAAAATCATAAATCAAGCGACTGTGTTTTGTCATAAACTACAAGAGTTGTTTACTTACTGGACAAACAACATCAGTGACTCATAAGAGCTCAACATGAGTCTGTTAGAGATGAAAACACACAAACTGTTGATTGTTTGTCTCTTTGTGTTTTTCTGCTTCAGTCCACTATAAAGCAAAAGGGCTCAAATGCAGCAGATTGTCCTTAAATCTGAGCTTTCTGTGTCACATCGGCACATTTGCTGCGGGCGTGAAGGGTTTTTACTGTATGTGTGTGTCAGGAAAGTGACATTTATTTGAAATATTAATGTGAATAATAATGCATTTGAACATATTTGTATGTAGATTCAATTCTGAATATGTATGTAATGAGATATTATGCTAATGCTTATTGTTGATAAACAACATCTGAATCCTTAAAGTCTTAAATATCTCATGAGGTGACTTGTGTCTTGAAGCTTTTCCCTTACAATAGCATGAACTAATGTCACATGGGTAATTCCAACATTATGGATGTGACAAAAACGCACAAATATATTGAACCGTCTGTTTATATTTTACTAAACCCTTGTTGAAAGAGTCTAAACATAAAAGAAATTCGGTCTATGAACAAATATTCTGTTTTAAAAAAGGGAAATAAACTTGCGTTATGGATGTGACGAAAAAGGACGTGGTTTTTGGGAGACGACAAACTTTGTAGGATTTCTTTTTACTTTAAAACTGCAAATATGAAGTGTGTGTATAATGTGGGAGGTCCTTCAAAGAGTCAAAACCTGGATAAAATACACTTTATAATAGCTAATGGAGTCTTGTATAGGCCTATATTAAATTTACAATGATTTTATCTTATTAATATGTATGTTTGTGTTGTTTTTAACCAACAATAATAAAATGTATGAAAACACCAGATCGCGTCTTTATTTTCTTTTTCATCTTACAGCATCTTATATCTACAGAAGAACTGATTTGTTTGTCTTTGTTCAGTTTGGCTGCCTGTGAGTGCAACCAGATAATGTCATTGAAGAAAGATAATGGCGGCCTCTGCAGGTTGAAATGAGTATCAAACTCCCTCCAATACTTACACTTGCCCATTTGTCCTGCTTCTAACATCAACTTTGAGGACAAAATGTTCTCTTGCTTCCTAATATTTCCCCCCCAGTAATAAGTGCTGTGATGATGAGATAATCAGTGTTAATCACTTCACCCGTCAGTGGTCATAATGTAAAGCCAGATCGCTGTAAAGTATATTATCATATATGTCATATCCTGCTCCCCGCCAGTATTCACAGCGCACACACACACACACACACACACACACACTTGTAAAATAAGTATCTGTAGGTGTACACTCACAGCCCCAATGTGAAAAGTTGAATGTTGAGATTTGCACTTGCAGGCAAAACTCACAAATCAGTCTTCTGGATTTGAAGTTGCAGAAAAATAGTCACTTTTTTATTAATGTGGGACTGAAGTAATGATACTGAAAATTCTGCTTTGATCACATGAAAAAAATAATGTTTCAATAAACAGAATATATGAAATAGGGCTCTTATACAGTAAAACAATTTCCACAAAACAGCAAACAATCTTAGTCAACTTCTGATCAAATAGTTTACATCAACTACATTTTCTTATTGATTACAAAAAAGAAACCAACTTGAAATCACTGGACAACATTACGTGTGATGTTCTCTCAACTATGGATTTAAGGCCACCCAACCCAATATATGATGTTTTCTTATATTATTTGTATTACATTATAAACACGATCTAATCATAATTCCAATGAAGACAGACCAACATTGGTTCAGTAACTGCTCGAGCAGTTTGTGTCGAATCCTCTTTCAGAGATAGAAGCACAGCATCAGGCACTTAGACATCAACAGCAGAAACACAAACATCAATCAACAATCGTGAAACATCGTTCATTAAAAAACGACTCCAAACACAACAGGTAACTAACTACATTTTAAAGTGCATGAATAAAGTTAGCAAACAGTAAAACAGGAATCCAAACACGTTTGATTCAAAACTGAACTAAATATGAAACAATGAATAAACACCTTTTCTGTTTGTTGAGCTTACATTATTTTGCAAGTTTTGAACAATAACTTATCTAAGAGTATCTAAGTCCAGTCAACAAAATAATCTTTGTTAGCAACACGCTGTGGATGAATTGTATTCAGTACACACAAAATGATATCTTGGTTCCTTTTACCAAACATTATTTGTTCAAGTAACGTAATTTCCTTTGTTAAATGAACATATTCAAGTTGGATCTTTAACAGTGTATAGAAAAAAGTTTGGACACCCCTGCTTTGATCTGTAATGGTTCAGTCCACACAGATATATAAGCGACTGCAGAGCAGATGTCTGTCTGACAGGTTGTGAAAGTTTAGATTCAATACGGCGCAGCATTTAATGTCATAATGTTGCAACTAAAAGACAATGAAGATGAACTCATAGAAAAAGAGAAACACTCAAAGTTCTCTCTTGGTTCAGCTCTGTCTTCGTTTACCAAATCCTATCCAGACGGGGCTCTGACCCGCATCGGGACCATCTTCAAATCCAGAAGGAAAAAGTTAGGCATCACCTCAGACGATACCACCTATACGGTCTTATATTTGGGCAATTCAACCACCATTCAGACAAAAGGAGAGGGATGTACGGACGTGGTCATCAGGAAGATCTGGAATAAGAGCGAGATGGGCAGACACGGCACTAAAATGCGCCTGACCATGGGCGCTGAGGGAATACGCATGATCCACTCCGACGAGAAGTCCAGAAAACCAGGACATCTGTATTTACTTCACCGAATCACGTACTGCGTAGCCGATCCGAGGCTTCCCAAAATCTTTGCCTGGATTTACAGACACGAGATCAAGCACAAAGCAGTGATGCTGAGATGTCACGCGGTCCTCGTCTCCAAACCCGAGAAGGCGAAAGCGATGGCGCTTCTGCTGTACCAGACCTCCAGCTCGGCTCTGAGCGAGTTTCAGAGACTCAAACGTAGAGAAGACGCCAAACATCAGCAACAGATTCTCATAGGAGAGCAAACAGTTCCTCTCGTGCCCAAGAGGAAGACGGTGAACGTGTACAAACCTCCGGTGGAGCGCAGCCGAAGCGCTCCTAAGCTGCACTCCATCATTGAAGATCTGGTCGGGGAGAGAGAGGAGGAGAGGGTCATGCTGTTCCATGTGTTTCTAGACGACGACTGTTTCGAGGACAGCAAAGAGGAATTGTGTGTCATCATCAATGAATTGGGAGAGTTGTGCATTGGAAATGATGTGAAGTCTTTGAAGTCTGACGCGCAGGTGACTCGTCTGCTGTGTGGTGAGAGCACGAACAGTGAATCGTCCAACATTGAGCTGAGCTCTGGAACTGATTCTGATGAGTTCACGGATGATAACCATCCAGAAACCACGTACAGCTGATGAAACATCAACTCTCTATTCTTCTACGTTCAGATACTGTAGCTGTTGCTGTTGTTTTAAAGAGCTTCATTGTACTTGAACTGGAGTGTTTAGTTAAATGTGTGAAGCATTCGGTTGATCTTGAAGGTAATGTTTCAATGCACTGGAAACTATATCTTTGCTATGCAAATGTTTCAAATCTGTGAATATTTTCTTTTCTGTGTAGATGCTGTTTTACTTACAGTAGCAAATGTAAATGTCGTTGAGTGTTATTTGTCAATAAACACAAAGCAAGTGTTTCTCTCATTAAATATTGGAACTGTCATGTTATAAAAATGAAAAATTGAATGATTTTTGGTTTAATGGTAAAACGTGGTTGTAAGAGGAAAGTGGATGGATGCCGTCTATGACTTAACTGCACTGTAAAAATCTAAACTAGTGTTTTTTGTGCGAGTAAATTTTACTTTAAAAAATATGAGAAAAAACACGTTACATAACAAATTAAGTAAAATTTAATTTAAAAACATGAGAAAAAAGAGAGGATCGACCACATGTGCCATCTTCTCTCTTCAGTAATAGAACAAATGAATAACAATTAAATATTATTCAGACGTTGTTTAATGGTCGAACATTAATAAAAATATAGTAAATGCCCATCAATAATGTTTTTAAGTTTATACAGCGACATATTTACAGGTTTGACTTTGACCGATTATTCCTGGTTTTGTTTGTGTTATTTGAATGATGCTTGTGTCACATGTTCATCTGGGGATTCTTTTATTCATCCAGATTTTTTCCCATATAAATATATATATATAAAGTGAAACAAAGACATTTTAGGAAGTTTGCAAATTTGACCATTGGACACTTCACATTTGAGTCTCTCAAGAAATGTACAGAAACCAAGAAGTTAAGCTGTAAATAAGAACACATATGCGCTGAGAAGCGTTGTATCGATTACGCCTGTATTTCACTACACAAAGAATTCTGACCCGTTACTAAAGGCAGTTTACTTTACGGCCACCGGTGTGTATCTGGACCACCAGACCGTCATCAATACATAACATGCCTGTTCAGTCACAGCAGGTCATTGAGGGCAATATTTCTGAAAGTTGAACAGACTAACTGATGGTAACACTGGAGTTGTGTGAAACATCTTCCAGAGCAGCTGATGACAGAAAAGGAATTTTGTTTTTCTGAGCCACGGACATCACTTCCTGTCTGTCTGGGGCTTTGTTTCAACTTCCTCATGACAAGTGCAGCTCAGAGGCAAAACACACACACATACTGTACAAAGCCATGCAAACATGTTTACTTGTTCATCACTGAATCACACATACTGTAAAACACACTGAACCCAGTGTCGAGAGATACCATCTATTCTTCTTGTAATAGGATTTTATGGTGTAAGGAAATAAGATTGATAGCTCTATAGAACTTTATCCCAAAAGTCATCTAGTAATCCACAGTTTTATGAGGCCATATGGTTATTATCATATTTCAGCCTAAATACTCAAACCTTTTGAAACAATAAGAGTTTGAACATCAGGTCCCTTTTATCAACACAGAAAGAGCTTGTGTTACTTTCAGGAGCTATTGACGTGTATTGTAAATGTGCTGGCTGGCCATCGATCTGATTGATTGTCAGCCGATGTCAAAGGAAAAGAAAGTGTCTGTCATTATGGGTAAACCACCGAGCGGTGATTCGGGTAGAAAGCTGCGAGTAAATGGGCCAATAAAAGCTTGTAAAATAGATTCAAAGCACATTGGCTATAAAAAGGAACTGATGCAGATAAGCAAACCATCACTGGTAACAAGGCTTAATCCTGCCACACGTCCACATGTGCCTGTTAAAGCACAGCTGAAAATATAATACAAAATACATAGATACACATGAATATGTTTGTGAACTAAAGGTTTAGAATATTAAGGAATGAATTTCACATCTAAAAGTGAAGCATCCTTGTTCAAGTACAAATATAGTTGGTATATAGTGTTTCCGCTTTCTAGGTTTTCTATAAATATTTACACTTTCAACTAAAACATAAATGACGAAGTGACCGAAATATATTTATTGATATCAGCAATATAGTCACATGATATACATATGTCATCATTTATATTTATTTGATATACATTATTAAATAGTACATTAAAAATGCATCAAAAAATGTTTTAAATTACATTCTTACGTCGTTGTCACGTTATAAGCCAAAAGTTATTCTAAATACAATTTTTAATTTTTGTTATAAGGTTTTTAGTATCTTTGTGTTTGTGCCACAGACTGAACTAAGAAAAAGTTGTGTTGAAATGTTGCGAATTTCAAAACTTTCTTGATTTAAACTTAATTTACCTCACATAATAACGGTAAAAATAAGTTTATTAAATAAAATACTACTTCATCATGAATAACATAACGGATATTTTATTAAAATTTTCAAATTAAACGTTTAAAATAAAAAAATATAAAGATTAATAAACAAATGCAGATTAAAAACAATGTAGCCCAATAAAATCGTAATAAATGACATGTAATATGGGTGATTTCATTTACTGCCAATGAAATAAAAGGATGATGCTGGCAGAACGTCCATAACTAAGTTTAGTTATTAGGTGCAAATCAACCAGACTGTCAGAGCTACGCAAATGAGACGCCATGAGAAACAAAGGAAACTTTCTCTGACCAACTTATCGCTCTCATGGCATTGGCCCTCAGGCCACCTGGGGCAGGAACGCACATAAAAACATCTTTCACTGATACACTTCGGCCAGAAGAGAATCCAACAGAGACCGGTGGCTTTAAATGGTGGGACCGATAAAAATGATTCCTCTTGGTCTTAAAAACCCCAAGTTAAAACATGTTATGTCTTTTCGACAGCACGCATACATGTTGCTGAATGCAGATAGCCGACCTTTAAATGTTTCTGCAAAAATGGCGATTCAAGGTAAAGATTACACAATATTTATTAGTACAGATTCGATGAAATGTTGTAAATGCGGCAAATATGGGCATACTAAGCTGATGTGTACAACAACTACTGAAGTAGTGAATCAGGCTGTGAAACAAGTTGAGAATCAAGCTGATCCTGCTCACTTCTGTAGAGACGTTGGATGTTAGTTGGGTACAGCATGTTACTGAGATGATGGCAGAGCAAAAAAGTACAAGACGAGGAAGACAAGACTGTTTTAAGATCTCATTTGTGTAAGGAAACCCTCACAGTTTAAAGTGAAATCTCTTTATTAAACGATCCAACAGATTCATAATTTGCTTGATGTTACATTTAATCAACGAGGACCAAAACTGAAAACTTTCTTTCCTGATCTGCATCTTTTGTTGAATCCAGATCCATGGCTATGAGAAAAGCTACCCTTGAAGAAACTGATCAACCTAAACGTTACAGACTCAAATAACAAATGAGTGCTGTTGAGAAAGGGTTGAAATAATAATATATCTAATGAGTCTATACGCATATATTTATTTGAGTTTCTTTATTTGCCCCTTTCTTATATATCTTATGGCACCTTTGAATTTTGCAACCTTCAACATTAATGGTTGTCGGGTCACTGCTAAGAGAGCTGCTTTGTTTGATTATTTACTTTTGAAGAAATCAGATATAATTTTGTTACAAGAAACTCGTACAGATCCAGAAAAGCAGGTGTGCTGGGTTGGAGACTGGAAAGGAAAACCTTTATTCAGTCATGGAACACATTTAAGTGCAGGTGTTGTCATACTTTTAGAGATGCACATTAGTAAGCAACCAGTAATGATAGAAGTTGTGTCTGTCAGAATTATGTGTGTAGATATTGCATTAGGTGATAATCATTTAACTTTCATTAATGTTTATGCACCAAGTGTTGGTCAAGAGCGTTTATCTTACATGATGAACCCCATCCATCATCTGCTGAAGCTTTCAAGAAATGGATGAATGAACATGATGTTGTTGATGTGTGGAGGGAGGCTTTCCTGGAGTCAGACAATATACTTGGTTAAAAAGAATTCAAATATTCTGTCTGGAGCTGGACTGGACCGATTTTACATAAGAAAAAGACACAGAAAGGTTTTCTAGTAGCAGTATTTTACCTTCTTTTCTGTCCGTCTCTGTTTCCTCTAAAGTCTATAAATCATACTGGCGCTTTAATAAACGGCTTCTACAAGATCACAACTTTATTGACACTTTTAATCTTTTCTGGGACATTTGGAGAAAAGAGAGAGAGAGATTTCAGTCATTGAGACAATGGGGCGACATTGGCAAATCCCACAAAGATGTTTAGTCAACATGTGACCCTTTCAGCATCGGCTCATAATGAATAAAAGCCTCCAACAATAACGATTGGAGCATGAAGCACTTATTAACTCTCTGGTTAACCCAATATGGCGAAGGCGACACCTCAATGTAAATTCATCAGTCTATGGTACGGCTGTGATTCACGCTTTGGCACTTTTTTATGAGAACTTTACACATTCAATTAATACAGAAATTAAATCAGAGCAATGTAGGCAAAGTAAACAACACACACACCATTTGTATTAAAGAACACGAGACATAAACAGTTGTTTGGACAATAAGAAGAGGTTGTAGGAATAGAAAGCAAACCTCGGGGGGTAAGACAGTATTTGGGAGCCTCTTACAGCTTGACTGTCTCTTAACACGCAGCTTGTGAGCTAAACCGTTGGCGCGCTTGTTTGTTGGAGCTCAATATCCTCAATACTCTCTTTACGGAGAGCGAGCAGACACAATCCTACCACTTCCGTAGCACGTGATGACTCTGTTGTAGTCCACGATGTCGTCGGACTCCGGTCGTGTCGATGATTTGTGTCCCGGAACACCGGCGTCCTCTCGTAGAGTCAGGCGTGTGTGTGCGTTGGGCCTAACTCGACTAAACATGAGCTTTACAGGCCAAAGTCACCGCACAGTCAAGGTCTGCTTTTCCTCCTCAACACTGTGAGCTTGTCGGCGCACAGTAAGATCTCTGTCCATAAAGAACCGACTAGACGCGAGTTAAACTCTCTCTGAGTGAAATATCCCCGCGCGGTGCGGCGCCATCTTCTCTCAGATCTCTTTTCTCTCTCGTCCCGCGAGAGTTCCGTTCTCTTCTCGCGCGCTCCCTACTTTAACACAAACTTTATTTAAACTCAAATACTGAACACGGTTAAATGCACCGGTACTGCGAATTATGATATAGGCCTACATTTTTTTTTCATATTTTTTATTTTATTTAGAACATGTAAATAACATTACAGAAAAAACAGGCATGAGTAACATAAACTCAATATAATATAAACAAATATAATAAATAAAAATAAAAAGAGACATTCACAAGACGCCAAATACAGACTCATAATATCTTACAATAGACATAGCTTTTGAGTTTTTAACAATTTTAAGAGACTTCATTAACAGAATGAGTTCGTTAGAGAAAACCTTGTGTAAAGGAGGAGATTTTGACAATCTACATTTATGAATAAAAAAAATTCCATTCAAGATGATAAAATGTACAAAATTTTGCATATTTTTATCATCATTCTCAAAGTAGCAAATAATTTCTTTCACATTCAGTGATATCGTTAGATTAAATTTAACTGAAAAAGTAAAAAAACAATCTTTCCAAAATGACTTTACACAATCAGCAAACAAATGATCTAAAGATTCCTCACAGTTGTTACAAAAGGAAAATTCTTTCCCAATATCCATAAAATTAGAAAGCCACATATTAGTTGGATATATTTTGTGTAAGATCTTCAGATGAATTTCTCTTACTTTATTAGAAATACATAATTTGTAAGGGAGCAGCCATGTTTTCTACAATTAACATCTCTTAAAATGGAATTCCAGTAAAATTTCCCTCTTAGAGTAACTCTCTTTTGTTCGTTAAATACTTGTCTTATATCTTTGTTAGTACATTTTTTATCAAAAATATTTTTTTTTATCAAAAATGTATTTACCATGTATAAGAAGATCGTAATCTTTATTTTCAACTTTATAATAAGTCAGGTGGCTGCACATTAAATTAATAAGCCCAGAGGGAATAGCTTTAATTACTACCAAAAATTCTTTAAATTTTATAGGAAAATTGAATTTGGACAAAAAAGTCATAAGAGTGAATTTTTAAAGATGAATCAAATAAATCACTTAAATACATTAACCCGTGATCCAACAATTTCTCAAAAAATAAACTCTTGCCTTTCACTGCAATCAATTCGTTGTTCCATATTTTCATTCTGTGAGGAGAAAGATTATGCACAAAGCACAATTTCCAGGCCAAGAGTGCTTGCTCGTGGAATTTAGACAGTTTTATAGGTAATTTAGATGGTATAAAATTGCAAGTTAAAAGAAATTTAAGACCACCGACCCTCTTAAAAAGATTATGTTGAATAAAAGACCAGATTGAATCAGTATCAATAACACACCTTTTGATCCAATTAATCTTAAAAGTATTGTTCATGTCTACATAATCCAGCATTTCAAAACCTCCTTCAGATTTCTTTCCAAATAATAAAGTTTTTTTAAGATGGTGGTGCTTATTTTTCCAGCAAAAATCAACTAATAATCTATTAATTTATATATATTATAATCTATCAGTAGAATCTTGAACAGATAAAGACAGCGCAGGAAAAATTAATCTGGATAAACCTTCTACTTTTGTTAATAAGATTCTGCCTAAAATAGATAAATCCCTTCTTAACCAATTGTCAAAAATCATTTTTGTTTTTTTAATCTTGTTATTAAAATTGAGATGCTGTCTAATTGTCACATTGTTAGATATATAAATTCCTAAATACTTAACATATTCTTTCACTGGAATGTTAAACATTGAATGTTCAGAAGAATCATGTACTGGAAGAATTTCACACTTTGTAATATTTAACTGGAGACCTGAGGCATCAGAAAAGGCTTGAACTAATTCGATTACATTCTTAATTTGAATCTTTTAGAAATAACGTTGTATCATCAGCCAATTGTGATATTTTTATTTCTCTATTAAATAATGTTATACCATGTAAATGTGGATTTTTAACTATACTAATCGCTAATAGTTCCACAACAATTATGATATAAATGTAGTGGGTTGGACATCACGGCAAAGTGCGTCCTGCAGGTTCCGCTTGAGACCGGATGAAAGTGCAGACGGGGGGGCGTGGTTAGGAGCGCACACATGGCTGTCTAGCGCGACACTCGCGAGAAGCTCTTCACTGAGTTTGCCATTTTTCTTTTTGTTTAAGTTCGTTTTTTGTTATGTGTGTTTGATACTCGCTTGCTCGTTTACTGCCGGTCTGTAAGGACGATGATCGTGCCGTAGCAAATTCCGCCGACCAGCTGCGGCGACTCCGTGATCTGGCAGGTGACTAAAATCTCGTATCAATTCTTTGTAATTCTCCTCAATCCACGAGGTTTCCCATAACGGGTGAAGCATATTGTTCTGCAGTTTCTGCTAGAATTGTAAAGGTAGCTCTTGGATAGGAACTGTAAAGGTAATTGTTTGTTTTATTATAAATATATATTTATGATTGGAATGAGTGTATTGTTACAGTGTTAGGTTTTAATTGTGTATTGTGTTTTAACAGTGTCATCTGAGTTTGTTTTGTTGACCACTGTTTTTCCCATTACTTGAATGTTGTGAAATTTCGTTTTCTAGTATTTGAACTTTGTTAATTGTGTCTTGAAGTATTTGTTCGGGTCATTGGTTATACTTTGTTTTCCTTTTGTTTGTTTTGTTCGTTGGCTGTAGCCGCCATTTCTAGGTTAATGGTCCCCTTGGCCACTAAAGGGTGGTGTATTGCAGTGAAGACACAAAGTGGATGTATTGTTGCTGTTGATATTACATGTGTGCTGTGATTTGATTTCTTGGCTTGTACTAATCATGGCCAAGGGGTTGTTTTAGATCTGCCTCAGAACCTTGTCCGTTCGACGCGATGTGCTGGCTACAGCCTATCTGTTAATTGTTTTGATCTTGTGTTACATGTTTGGCTAAATAAATGAATTGAAGCCGTGTACCAACACACAGACTGAAGTGTTCATTCCTTTGCAACTTGAGCGGGCTTATTGCCTTGATGGGTACACTGTCAGAAAAAATGTGTAAAATTTGGGGTACAACGCCTTGTCACTGGGGCAGTACCCTCAAGGGTACACCCGTTGTACCCTTTCACATGGGTACATATCAGTACCCTTGCAGTATGTACCTTTCAAAGACAAAGATGTACCTCTGGTGACAAAAGTGTACCTTTTAAGGTGCAAATGTGTTCTTTTAAGGGTACTGGACCAGTGACGAACGTTTTGTACCTTATGGCGGCAAATTTGTACTCCATACAGCACATTAAAAAAGTCAGAATGCTCTTTATCATTCATTAAACATTCAAATTTATTACATTTTCTTTTTTTACAGGATGAATATTTTAAGCGCTTTCACAATGTGTCAAAGGATGCATATATTGAGCAATTTTACTTAAACATTTTATACTCTAAGAAAAAATTATAAACCGTAAGAATATCAAGCTTAATATTATATTAAGCTTTTTTTCAAAATCAGTACAATACATTTCATATTAACCATATAAATATTTTTTTACCAAGCAATAAAACATGTTAACATCAAGAATCACAATGAATGTGAAATCTTTTTTTAAACGGTACTAGATCTCATTTTATACTTTGAAAACAAAACCAATTATCACAAAGCAATCTTTTTTTCTAACAGGACACTTTTCATTAATTGTAATTTTTATACCCATAAACATGTCTTTCACTAAACACAGTAGTACACATTTAATTTGAACTTTTTAAACATTCTTGAGGATCACAAACAATTTATCATCAGCAGAGTATGTGTCAAGGGCCTGAAAGTCTCTCTCTTGCCCTGGTTTCATAATACTCCATTCAAAGTCAACTTTGACTGTACGCATGAAAGTGTGAATCATACAACACTGGAATTAAAAACTTCCCACAAAGAAACCATACAGTATTGACATTTAAAATGTACTTAATTTGGAAAAATAGAGGAATGTCTTCTGCATGGACGTAGTCAACTATGAATACATCTTTTAAAGCATACTTCACACTGTCAACAGTCACTTCTGAAACACGCTGAATTTCTTTGCACAAATCTTCACTTCCATGTACATTTGTAAGAATTTTCTGTAGGTCTAATGGTAGCGATGACAACGGAGTCTCTATACTCCTACCTACTACCATCTCAAATTCATCAAGGATATTGGGTAGGGATGCACCGATACCACTTTTTAAGGATCGAGTACGATACCGATACTTTTTTCCCTGGCACTCGCCGATACCGATGCTAGATTTTTTTTTTGTTTGTGGCAATTTGTGGCAAAAAAACAGAATGAGACTAATGAACATATCAGCATCTTTATTTTTAACAACTTCAACTCATATTATGAAAAAATTAATCAATCTTACGTGCTTATCAAAAATTTTCAAAGCCAAAATTCACAGTGTCCAATAACCTCCAAAGGGCAAAACCGAGGACATAAGCATTCAGATTGCCATGCGTGGGTCGTCTTCATTGATTTTGAAATATTTCCACACTGCTAAGCGTGAATGAAGCGTTAAGAGTGATTTACATGTTAAGTCAATGCAAAGACGCCATAGTACGGAGCCGTTAAAAAAAACAGAAGACTTTCTCGTGCGCACGCATTACAATTTCCGATGTAGGTTAGGCTGTTTTGCTACTGTTGCAGATGTGATGGTAATTGTGTGTGTTTTGGATCTTCGTTCATAGACATCGTTGCGGTGCGATTTACGCGAATGAGGCGGCGTGAAGTTCGCGTTATTCGTGCGAGTTGAAAAATCTGAACTTTGGCGAAAATTAGCGCCGCATTAACCAAAAAGGAGCCTGCTGTAGTAGGGACGTGATTATGACATAGCGAGCGGAGGCAGACATCTGAAACTACAATGAAGGACTGCGCCTCTGGACGACTGCGCCTCTGGACCCAGACACGGCGCCGAACGAGTCTATGTTTATCTTCAGCCTTCCAGCACATAATGCGCAGCTACCTGCCCAACAAAATCCATGTCCGCCATTTCGCAATTAGACGGGAGCCGCCTGCCAGAAGCCCCTCCCATGACGCGAATTCCACGCGCGAATGAAGCGAGTAAACTCAAAATGTTCAAGCGTCCAACTACTCACGAATAGCACGATTTAGGTGTGAACACTCTATGACATTGTGTCTGCTACGGCAGGTGTCTCTGTGTGAACTGGAACGTTCCGTCAATTACGTCACGTGAGGTATCGGTCTTTGGTATCAGGAAATTTTTACGAGTACGAGTACGAGTACATGAGCTTGGTATCGGGCATCGGTGCATCCCTAATATTGGGAGTGGAAAATTCCCAGCATTGTTTCATCTGGTGCCTTTCGCTTAAAGTTTTGGCAATATTAATGAAATTTCTACAGCTGCTTGCAACAGTTTTAAAATACTGATGCTTTGCCTCGAAACGCATGCACCAAAGTAAACGCAAAGGTCCATACATGGATATTAACCTTGAGTAGTGACTCAAATAATGACACTTGGGTGTTACAACATCCCCAAAAACATCACTCAGCTGTGTCAAAAACTCACAAACAAGTGTATCTAACATTGCTAGGTTTTCCCTTTTCACCTTTGGGGCAATTACAATGTCAACAATGTCACGGCATAACAGATAAACATTCCAATGTTTTCTATCGGAAGGAATACGGTGTGCCATTAAAAATGGCAAAATCCTAAACAGAAACCACTTTTGTGAAGCTGATCCAACAATTCCAGATATGTGCAAAGTTCGCTCTGACAACTGTACAGGTGTTTTTTTGTCATTTTGACCAATGGACAGTTGCTTTAGTTCATCGTTTAACTCTTGAATAGTAATATGCTTTTCTTTGTGAGCCCAGCTCAGAACTAGCTTCATTATAAGAGGAATGACTCCCTCTAATAAATCATGCATTATATCAGGCGGAAATGCCTTTGTCACATCAAAATAGTTCAGTTCATTAAATGGTGAAGCATAGTTTACCCCATATATTCTTTTATCATCAGTGTTTTCAATACACGTTAGATGGTACTGGTGTACCTCTGGGGTTCTTAAAACAAAATCACTCTCTCTAAATTTCTCTTTTATTTCGTTGTGGGTTGCCATGCAATAGCGACAAATTCTAGCAGAGTTAAACGACATTGTAAACCCAGCTAACATATGTGCTGAAAGATTGTCTGCTGAAAATGTTGCTAGTGCAGCATGAATAGTCTGCTCAATCCCATCTACAGTTACCATGAACCCTTCACTTTGAAGTTTTTTAAGATCGTCTAACATCGGTTTTAAGACATTCGCTAAACCACAGCGTTTTACAAAAGTTTGTCGTACTAATAAAGCCAGATGAATGTGCTTCAGTTTTGAGCAATGTTTAACGTTGCCTACCGTATAATAAAAAGCGCAGAGCTTGTGCTTGGTTTTCTTTCAACCTAAGGGGTTGACAACTTCAAATTCGTCTTCATAAAAATGAAGACGTAAGGCATGCGGATAAGCTTTAAAGAAGGGATGTTCCTTGAAATATGTACCATCCGAGTAGTCACTTAAATAATCTGGATCTCTGTCTAAATAGTTGTTTGGTTGAATTTCATCAAATATGTCCTCATGTGAGCAATAGTTCCTTAAAACCTCAGTGATGGGTACATATGAATATGTGCCTATTTTGTGTCCACTAGGTGATCTGAAAATATGATGTACCGGTTCGACCAGCCTAAGCTTAGATGTACAATGGTCTTTCAACATGTGAGGAGAGCTAACAATTTTGGAAGCGTCTTCAAAAAAAATCTCTTGACTGTACCATTTCTCTTATTTCAGGACATTCTAAAATGTTGAACCCATTTTTTTGAAGATGGTACGTAATAAAAGAGTCGTAATTCTCTTTAAAATAACAAAATAAAAAATTTATGTCATTCACTATTTCCTGCTGGACAGTCTGTGGAATGTGATGTTTTTCTTTACATTTAAGAATAAAGCTGAAGAGATTTTCTTTAAAGTTTGTAAAAAGCTCATTCCTACTAAGTGGATGGATTTCATCTATCCTAGCATGTAGCTCATTGGTATGCTCCAGATCATTCTGACAGTCCATTTCCTCAAAATCATTGTCCATGTATTCAGTCGCATCCATATCATCGTGAGGTAGAACAAGCTTCCTATGTTTCCGATAGACGTGACGCCTGAAAGACTCATATAGTGTAAAAGATGACTTGCAGTTATTCAGTCCACAAGTGATGCTGAAATTGGGTTCATGGTTGTGAACCAGACCAACATGTTGAATGAGTTTCATTAAGGTGAAGGTTTTTCTTCTACACCTTGTGCATCGATATTGTTGTGGCATTTTCAGCACAGGATATTAATTATTCGGGTGACAGTTATTGGAAGGGGCTTGCCACCCACCTCAGTAATTTTTGCTATGGCATGCTGCAGGAAGGTCAGTGTATTCTTCATGTAGGGTGGATAAGCCAAGTTGAAAACATAGTAAGCACTGAAGGCTGCAAGTGTTCCTTTTTCAACTCCTATTCCCCTGCACACCTCCACACCATCAACTTTGACAATGACTTGAAGCCTTTTGGAGAAAGCCATTTTCCAGTCAGTTTCTACCAATTGTATGGTTGGGTATGGAGTATCAGCATCAGACTGTGAGAAGAAAAGAAAACGTTAAAGGGGTCATATGATGGTTCTAAAAAATAACATTATTTTGTGTATTTGGTTTAATGCAATGTTTATGCGGTTTTATGTAAAAAGTCATTATTTGACACATATAATATTTTATACCTTTCTGAAACACATCGATTTTTACAAAGCTCATAGTTCAGAAAAGCGCAGTGTGCTCTGATTGGCCAGCGATCCAGTGCAATGTGATTGGCCTGAATATTCTATGTTTATACATTTGGGTGGTGTTATGAAATTCTGCCACCCACAGACTGAGGTAGAGATGTAGGGGCGTGTTTGAATAAAGTGTTTCAGTAACTTTTACAAAGAATATCTCTTTGGCTTTGAGACTTTGTAACTCTGCAGATCTTAACAGTTACAGTTACATACAGTTACATAACACACTAAAGAGAAATGAAAACAAGAAATTGCATAATATGACTCCTTTAAACATCTATCAGTAAACAATGCAAAATCTATCAGAACTAAATAACTGGATACGTATCAGAGTATTACAAAATGATGGTTTAACAAATAGTTTCATACCTCTCCCAATGTGATGAAGCTCTCAACTTTCTCTTTAAAGATGTGGGGCAGCAGAATCAGCGCTGCACGAAAGTCAGAATCTATTGTAAAAAAATATATAAATAAATTACTCTTCAATAATTTAATATTATAAACTGCCTGTTTTCATATTCATTCATATCCTCCATAAGTGTTTTCCTTTACTCCTTGTTATTCATTTTCTGCAATTTTCAGTAACTGGAAATATCAACAAATGATGCAAAAAATGCATGAAATTGTTTACAAGCTGGTTTCAAGTGAATACATGTTTTACCAATGATACAATTTGTGCCTGAAAGGGCAAAACATAAACAGAAAATTAAGATTTAACTGACTAACTGTTTTCTGGTGTTTCTGACAAACAGCCATACATACATACACATATATATAAAGCTATTAAGGCACTTCAGAACATTTGGACACAACTGCTTCATATTGATTAGCTTAGCTCAGTGTAATGCGAGTAATTTATGACATTTTCTGTGAACTAAGTGTCGGCAGCCTAATAATCCACACCAATCACAACTGATTTATTATTATTTATTTTTTTACATTTAATTTATCCTTTTTTTGTTGTCATTTTTCCAATAGCTTGTAATTTTTGGTTTTCTTATTTTAATACGGTGCACTTTAATTAGTTTGGGAATGTTTTACTCTACACTAGTATTTTTATAGACTTTTTAATTACATTTATTTCCTACAAAAATATCTTTATTATGATATATATCATAATTGTGAAATAAAAGTACTCATATCCAAAGCTAGATCTGTTTCTAAAGGATATACTGTATGGAAACTAAGCACACGTTCTCAACAAATGTCTTTACACATAATTAACAAAACTATCAGTTTATAAAGTTTAGAAATAGATTTTATGTCAATACCTGGTAGATCTTCTGCAAGCATCTCTTCTCTTGCTTCTTTGTAGATTTTGGCTAATGGAGCATTTCTTTGAACAAGCTGAAGCACCTTTGGCACAATACTAGTAAAGCCGTCCTTGAAGCGCTGGCTTAAGCTGACAGTTGATAAATGCATTCGGTCAACTTCATCACACAACTGAAATTAGGCAGAAATACAAAGTTAACATTCACATGAAAAAAAAAAGAAAATAAATCAGATATTAAAACTCTATGTTGCCTCTGTCATTTCCCTTTAGTAATATCATTGTAAAAAACATTCTAAGCTCGAATGCACATATATTTGTTCACCTGAGGGTTAAGAAAATTACAATGTGAGAGTTATAACTGTAAATTATTATAGCATACATTTTGCTTACATCAACATTTATTTTAAGCTGAGAAATTATATAAAATCGGTGATATCACTGACCCCTGAGGTTGTTTTTAAGAAAGGGTATTTCTTAAGTATATCCTCCACAGTCATCCCATCTCTTATCTCCCTTCTTCGCCATGCAAAAGTTCGCTGCATTCGGTCTTTGACCACCAAGGTGTCTGGTCGCATCTTGCTGTACTGGATATGCAGGACATTCACGTGACCCTCAATAGAGGAAGCATCCTCACCAATGACAGCAATCTCCTATTGGATCAAATGTAAAAGTACAGAATAATAATAGTTAAACTAATAATAATAAAAGTTCAACCTCAAAAACAAATTCAGAATTTTCTTACCTTACATTTTTATGTTTTACATGTATCTTACATTTAAATAGTGATGAGAACCAAAATATTAAATGTAATGAATATTGACTGACTATTTTGTAGAGGAGGGTCCTGATATTTACACCTGATATTTGGAGCCAAATTACAGTGGGGTAAAATGACTTTAGAAAGCAGCATAATGTTTTTTTCTTTTAGTAAAATCATTTGACTTCAGCAATCTTTGTAGAATTATATGCCAACGGTGACGGTTCTAAAAAGGGGAAAAGGCTCTTGTTTAGCCCCAAAGATAGCATGGCTGTAACTCAAGAAGTGTTAAAGATCCCTTGTTAATATCCTTTTAGATTCTGGTTCTCAACAAATTTTTCTTTTGGTAAATTCATCTCAGATGAAATGGTAATTTTTACCCCCTTTACAAAACAGTGGATCACTCAGTAAATATACATCCATGACATTTAATATATTGGCTTTCTTAATGCATGCATTTCTTTCACCAGAATATATATGTTTTTAAATCTAAAATGTTAACCAGGGACCTCTGGTTGAGAATTGACAGATGTACTCCCAAACAAAATCATATTAGAACGATTCCTATAATTCATAAAGCCATTCAAGTCATCTGGTGAAAGTTCCTGTAGTTTTACATATCACAATATATACTGCAGAAAAACAAAATATTGTAATGTTAGTTTTTTTAGTTTGTCGTGTAGACCTAAGCAACACTGATGAAATTGCAAGTGACTTGAGGACCAAACCACCATTTTGCAGTCTTTTTGTCATGATTCCGCTATCATGTCATGTTTATTTTTGGTCTTGCAGCGGAGTCATGGCATAGCCTTAGGTTTTGTGTGAGAAAGACATGGTTTTGTTTTGATTCTGACATGCCATGTGCTTTCTCGTGTCTCGTCAGTGTTTCCCGCCCTTTTGTCTCGTTAGCCTTCCCATTAGTGTCTCATTACCTACACCTGCCCCTTGTTCAATTATCCTGTGTTTGTTTCCCTTTAAAGCCTCCTCTTGTCTATTGTCCTGTGCTCGTTCATTGTATTTGATATCCTGTATATTGTACTTTGTTCCTCTATGCTGTGTCACGTATCAAGTTCTCGTTCAGTGTATTTTGGTGAGTCAGTTTAGTCTTGTCCTTAGTGTTTATTTTTCTAGTTTAGTTAGTCCATGTCCTGATGTCCTTATTATTTGTCTAGTCTTGGTTTTACTCCATCGTGAGTCTTTGTTTTGTGTTTATTGTGTATTAAAATTTATTGTTATCTCCTTCACCCCCGAGTCTGCCTGCAATTGGGTTCTTGTCTCCACACAGTCTTAACAGAATGAACGAGCCACAACCGAACCCAGCAGGCAGCATGGACCCGGGAGACCGGGTAAAGGAGGCGCACCTCCTCTTTGGCCTCCGGCAGGGCAACACCTATATTTGGGACTTTGCAGACAAATTCTTAGCAACATCTAAACGAGGCTGCTTCACGGAGCAGGAGTTGAAGAGCATATTCAACCGCTGCCTCGCAGAACCGCTCTCCCAGTCGGAGATGAGGAGGCTGAGACCCCTGGGCTTTACGGATCTGGTCAGCTGG
This sequence comes from Barbatula barbatula, assembly GCF_947034865.1. NCBI lineage: Eukaryota > Metazoa > Chordata > Actinopteri > Cypriniformes > Nemacheilidae > Barbatula > Barbatula barbatula. The sequence continues at coordinate 1,014,184 of NC_136764.1, forward strand.
ATTTGCGATCAGGATTCGCCCCGGGTCTCAGCCCATCCCAACTCCACGGCCCTCTTGGACTCGGGCCCTGAGGGTCGGGTTTTGCAGATCGGGACCGTGTGCCTCTCCTCGCCCTCTGCACCCTTCGACTCCTCCAGCATGGAGCTAGTCATGCTCCCCACCGCTTCTCCACAACCGGCTACACCCACCGTGAGCCGGTCGAAGAAGAAGCCGAGGAGGGGCGTAATGTCCAAGCCGAAGCTCCAGCCAGAGGAGGAGACCGGGACTCAGCCCAAATATTTTTTGGGGGGGCGCCATACGAGCAGGAGGGCCCGATCGTCCAGCGGGCCTCCTGAGGTCCCAAGTCCGGTGGTCCCGTCAAGTCCGGTGGTCCCGTCAAGTCCGGTGGTCCCGTCAAGTCCGGTGGTCCCGTCAAGTCCGGTGGTCCCGTCAGGTCCGGTGGTCCCGTCAGGTCCGGTGGTCCCGTCAGGTCCGGTGGTCCCGTCAGGTCCGGTGGTCCCGTCAGGTCCGGTGGTCCCGTCAGGTCCGGTGGTCCCGTCAAGTCCGGTGGTCCCAAGTCCGGTGGTCCCAAGTCCGGTGGTCCCAAGTCCGGTGGTCCCAAGTCCGGTGGTCCCAAGTCCGGTGGTCCCAAGTCCGGTGGTCCCAAGTCCGGTGGTCCCAAGTCCGGTGGTCCCAAGTCCGGTGGTCCCAAGTCCGGTGGTCCCAAGTCCGGTGGTCCCAAGTCCGGTGGTCCCAAGTCCGGTGGTCCCAAGTCCGGTGGTCCCAAGTCCGGTGGTCCCAAGTCCGGTGGTCCCAAGTCCGGTGGTCCCAAGTCCGGTGGTCCCGGCGTCCACTCCAGCGTCAAGTCCTGCACCCAGTCCTGCCCTGCCGGCCTTCCAGCCGGCGTCAAGTCCTGCACCCAGTCCTGCCCTGCCGGCCTTCCAGCCGGCGTCAAGTCCTGCACCCAGTCCTGCCCTGCCGGCCTTCCAGCCGGCGTCAAGTCCTGCACCCAGTCCTGCCCTGCCGGCCTTCCAGCCGGCGTCAAGTCCTGCACCCAGTCCTGCCCTGCCGGCCTTTCAGCCGGCGTCAAGTCCTGCACCCAGTCCTGCCCTGCCGGCCTTCCAGCCGGCGTCAAGTCCTGCACCCAGTCCTGCCCTGCCGGCCTTTCAGCCGGCGGCTCAGCCGGCCTTCCAGCCTGTGGCTCAGCCGGCCTTCAAGCCGGGAACAAGAACAGTTCCCCCGAGGACTTCTCCCATCAAGTCCCCGGGGATTCCACGCTCGCGAGCGCCCCCGGGAACTAGGACTGTCCCACCCTATCCCTACCCTCTTGGACACCCTCCCGTGAACTTTGTTGTTCCCCCACCCCCCCTCCCATGTTTATTATTTTTATTGTCTCACCCCAACCCTGTGATTTTGCTTGCTTGTTTGCCCCTGATATTGTTTTCTTTGTTTTGCCTTGTATTGTCGTGTTCCCAGTCTGTCTTGTCTTGTTAGTCTACCCCTTGATGAACACCTGGAGGTGTTCATTTAAGGGGGGGCTTATGTCATGATTCCGCTATCATGTCATGTTTATTTTTGGTCTTGCAGCGGAGTCATGGCATAGCCTTAGGTTTTGTGTGAGAAAGACATGGTTTTGTTTTGATTCTGACATGCCATGTGCTTTCTCGTGTCTCGTCAGTGTTTCCCGCCCTTTTGTCTCGTTAGCCTTCCCATTAGTGTCTCATTACCTACACCTGCCCCTTGTTCAATTATCCTGTGTTTGTTTCCCTTTAAAGCCTCCTCTTGTCTATTGTCCTGTGCTCGTTCATTGTATTTGATATCCTGTATATTGTACTTTGTTCCTCTATGCTGTGTCACGTATCAAGTTCTCGTTCAGTGTATTTTGGTGAGTCAGTTTAGTCTTGTCCTTAGTGTTTATTTTTCTAGTTTAGTTAGTCCATGTCCTGATGTCCTTATTATTTGTCTAGTCTTGGTTTTACTCCATCGTGAGTCTTTGTTTTGTGTTTATTGTGTATTAAAATTTATTGTTATCTCCTTCACCCCCGAGTCTGCCTGCAATTGGGTTCTTGTCTCCACACAGTCTTAACACTTTTGGCAGTGAACAAGAAAATGGATCCTATATTTTTACCCATTTAGTGTTTAACGGTTTAGTAATAGGAAATGATGGTTTGATAATTGTGCAGCCCTAATTCAATTACTCTACAGTAAAATTGCACTGGGCTCTTGAATAATAAACCTGTTGAACTACAGGAATATACTTACCCTTGACTCAGATCTGCAACAGGCTGTTGGAGATTGTTCAGTGAGTCTCACTCTTGTGTGGCCAAACTTCTCCTTTCTCTTTCTTACCTCATCTTCATGGATGAGAGGTGCACGCTCAGATTTAAATTTGCGTTTGAGGGACTGGTGCCAAGTGTGCTGACATATGAGGGGAAAAAATAGTGGTAGGGAATCAGGGAATACAGCAGAGAAATTGTCTTTTTTTTAAACGCATACAAACTGAATTCACCAACTGCTGTCAAATCAGGAAAACATATCATTGATGGAAAAATGTCCTTATGTAACTCCCATTTACACTAGTAAAGTCCTAAACTTACATAGCCATTCCCCTCAAGATCCTTTAGGAAAGGGTATTTCACAATAAGTTCTTTTGCCACCTGCACATATTCTGCATTGGTTGGATACCTGAAATATTAAATTAAAAGCAATTGGCCCCTTAGAAACTCTATTATTTGTACTGCTTTAAGTAAAATAAATACTTCAAATGCATGTCTATGTATCAAAGTATTTATGTTGCTTTACAAGTTTCTGACTTACATTGTGTGTTCGATCATGGCTTCATGAAGAACTCGAATGATTCTGTGTCTGTCCTTAGAGGACTTCTGGCATGGTTCTTTGTCATCAAGCTTGGCCTGAAGATCTCTAGGAAAGGGTGGAATGGCGAATCCAGGAGGCAGTCTACCACTTGTTGTAATTCTGCAGTGAGGATGGGGTAGTAGTTGAGAACTTGCATTAGTAGTAATACTGATAATTAGTGGTAATAACTGATTCCCTAATTATTTTGTGTTATTGACATTTAAACGGACTACATATCAGGATTATTTCACTTTCAATTTAGTTAGATCAGAGCGCAGTGAATGGAGTAATTGACAGCTAATACTAACCAACCTAAAGCCTGCTTTAAATTAAGAGCGTAAAGATGACGTTTAATTGGTTAAGTGATCGAACGGTGGACAAGTCACTGTATCAGCAGGTCACAGCAATTAGTAATCAGCGAACATTTTGTAGAGACAATTATTTGCGATGGCACTGATGCTCCCAAATATATTTTAAAATCTCACAGATTACATTTCTGTCGCAATTTCAAGCCTTTGTGTTGTTTAGTATATCTAATAAGCCTTTACCGTCACTACATTATAGGCCTTATTTGACTTATTGTATTGAGTCATTAGCTTGTGAATCACCAAAACAGTATATTTTTTTGTTTTGTTATAGATGGTTTAATCAGACTACGTTTTCCGGTCAGGCAAGTAAAAATGATATTTCACTTGCCCCTTTAAAAAAGTACACTTGTCCTGGGACAAGTATTAATGTTGAGCCCTGTATAGGCCACTCTGCATTCTAAGATATCGGCATCAGGCATAAAATAAACAATCTATATCAATCGACCACTAAACATAGGCCAAATATAATACACAATAGTCAATGTTATACTTGCATTTCTGTAGTGGAAGTCTGTGGCTGGGATTCTGCTGGCACTGGTTCCAGTGTTAGTGTTATAACCTCCTTCATCTCATGTAAAAATCTGTTGAACTTGGACTGTTTTTTAAAAGAACCTTGAAATAAATATGAGATCATGCTCTCTGTAAGGCCACACTCTATTGTTTCCCCATCCACCTCATTTTCTGAAAAAAAAGGAATGATCAATGTGAGCTTGATGTTTTAACAGCAACAATAAAATTAATGTATTTTTAAAAATAATTTTAAACTTTAAATAGAAATTCAATAACTTTAATTTAGAAAAAGACACTTTAATAACGGTACATATACACTCTCAAAAAAAGGTAAAAAGCTGTCACTGGGGCTGTACCCTAAGGTACAAAATCTAAAAGGTACTAATTGTACACTTTAAGTACTGGGCCTAATATGTACAGAGAGTAACCATTACTTTTTTTGAGTGTATGATTAGAAGCAAACCTTTTTAAAATACCTCTCAAAGACTGGTGACGTATTTCACTAGATTTTCATAAATGGTAAACGATCTTTAAGGGTGACACCGCACTCGATCTCCGAGACTGACTGCTGCTTACATAGTTTGCTCGTGATGAGGGAAGGGACTAAATGATGACCCTCATGGACTCTCTAAACTAACAATTTGAACGTGAATTAAAAATCTAAGGTTACCAAATAAAACTGATATAAAACGTATTGACATATCCGTAATTTCTTTTTAATTCCAGACTGACTAACGTTAGGAGAAGCGTTAAAATAGAAACAGGCCAAGCGTTTAATCACGTCCGGGGTGAACAGCGTGAGTTGTAAGAAAATTCTGGGAAACCTTTTTCCACAAAACGCGATAGGTTTGAACAGTTTCTATGGCCGTTTCACCGCTGACACGTGACTGCGTCTCAAGCACTGTCTCGCGGTAGAGTTAGGCTACGTTATAAATTATGCTAAAAGTTATAACTTTGTTGTTGGGAAAATACAAATAATCGTATTAACATTACGATTAAAACGTAATGACAATATGTTGGTTATATCAGGTCAGTATTTTTGAAGAAAGCTTTCCCTCACGCGTCAGTAGGCCTAACGTTATGTCAAGTGCACATAATTCGAAAGGGAACCAACATATTTTCACAATACTTAAAACTAAAAACATACCTCTGAATTTCTTTGCTTCGTCTTCGGTGATATTTATTCCGGATTCTTTCAATTTCTCAAGAAGATCCTCCGTCGACAGCGTCGGGAGTGAGTCAAATTAAAAGTTCCCCAGCAATTGCTTTTGTTAAAAAAGTAATAAATATGTATATATTTTAACTTTAAATTAATACTTAAAACTTATCTAACAAGTTTAAAGAGCTATTATGTTACACAGTATAACTTTATTATATTTGCTTTATGTTCAAAACGTATCACCTTGATGCTGCATAATCAATAAAAGGTAATGTGCTTGTGTACTGTTCAGAACCAGTGACGGTCAGTAAATATGTGGACTATTAAATATATTTGGTTATTTTGTGCATCTCTTCTAAATAACCAACAACTCATGAACATGAATATCTTGCACTATGTTTAATCTTTTTTGGGCGATTAACAATGATGTGTTCAATGAATTGTTGAGATCACTGTGGATGCAGAAATTAAAAAGCTTTTACTATTTCATACACTTTCCATGTCAGATTGTACCTTTGTTTGGGGATTAAATGGTCCAAACATGGACCCTCTGACAGTTGGAAACATATTTGTACCTTTTTTACCACTAAATGGTACATATTAGTACCCTAAGGTGTAACTATGACCCATTGAGGGTACAACTTCACCATTTGTACCCTAAGTGTTCACAAATGTACCCCAACCGTACCCTTTTTTCTGACAGTGTATCGGGGCCGATATTAAGCTCATGTACCCTGTACTCATACTCGGAAAAATACACCGATACCTTAGACTGATACCTCGTATGACATAGTCATTACTGACAGAACTGACCGAAATTTGTGCTTTAAAAGTTTGTGACAAGCACATAAAATTATTAATTTTTTCATAATGTGTTTGAGATGGAGTTTTTGGTAATTATGAAGCTATTCTATGTTTATTAGTCTCACTGTGTTGTGCTTTGAAAATTGCCACCTCACCCCCTCAAAACAAATACCGGCGAGTATCAGAAAAAATATTGGTACTGTCTTCAAAATATGGTATCGGTGCATCCCTAAAATGAATCTAAATGTGAATCTTGTCTGAAAAGTACTTGCTTATGCATGCAACAGACCAAATACTCTGATTCAGAACATTAAGACTAGTACATAATATTAACAATTTTATCATCAATGTGTTATGAAGGCCAATGAGCTAGTCACAAAGACTCTTGAGTCTCCAAAATCATCAACCCGGATGCGCTACAAGATTAAAGGCAAGACTGTCATGAAACTTACACTGTCATTTGATCTATTGCCTGTGTTGGATACCATTTGTCTTTTAACAAAAGTTTTTTTTTTCTTATTGCCTTTTCTTACTATCCAAAATCTGTAAGGCTCCAGATAAACCCATCCATTTTTATGTCGTCTAAAAATGGGATTCCCAAAATTTTGAGTCTGCAACCCCCCCAAAAAAACAATGCCAGTGACTCGATCACTATCCCATGAGATTGTTAAAGTATACAAACTTTGTGCGCAAATGCGTACGTAGCGATGGGTTTGCAGCGTGTGGTTAAATCTATCGACGGGGGCGGGGTGTGTATGTGGGGAAAGTGTCTTTTGCGTTTGCGTTGCCTATACTCGCATTTATATTTGCGAGTTACCGGCCCCAAACGATAGTGGCCCACCGGGAAAATGCTCGATATGCCAAATGGCCAGTCCGCCCCAGGTTGTTAATGTGATGTAATCACCTCGGGGCTCTGATCGAGGGGGAGGAGATTCATGTTTTTATTTTTAACTTAACTAATATTTTCATATTTTGTTACACTTATTGATTTCATGCACTATTTCTAATAATACAAAACAATATTTCTGGAAATCATCTCGCGGCCTTACAACCCCCTACTTTGGGAACCCCTGGCCTAAAAAAGAGTCTGTGGGTGCTTGGACTGCATTTTGTTTTAGCCGAGATGCTTTTGTCATTTGCAGACATCAAGGCCTTTTTTGTTGCTGGGCTCATTGGTACACACTTCAGAATGTACCAAATGTTGATTTGGCTGCTCCTAATGTCGCACCCTGCAATGTTGTATTCTGTTTGATTCAACACAACATGCCTCTTGGGTCCAGTTTACCGTTCTGAATATTGCTTCTTTTTCTAATAAACATTGGAAGAGCCCACTAAAGTTATACTATTTGTGTCAAAGTCAACATTTTAAACCCAGATTATTCCTTTATTGCTTTACATAGTAACTTGAAAAGGTAGATAATGCACTGTATACTGTATATGATGTGATCTAATGTCATTTATTTTTAATCTCAGGGGGAAAAAGAGATAAAGGTGCGCTGGCAACCTTGCTCTGGCTGGTATGTACATTTTTCTTTGAACTCATGACATATTTTCTAGGTTTTCTTAGGCTTTTCTTGGAAGTTTCAAAACATTTCATTAAACACCATAAATATTATAGAATTCCGTGTAAATTTGTGCAACTCTTACTGATACAGTAACTGCATGTTTAGTCTGATTTGGTATGTTTGTGACTTCAATAGCCATTAACTGTGACGTAATCCATAGAAATGCTTAAAAATATCAGCCAAGTAATCAGTAAAACACCCCATAAATGCCCATTAACCAGGCAACTAACAACCAGAACAACAATTATCTGTTAATATCAAGTCATGTCAAGTTTTATATATATAGTACTGTTCATAAACATATATATGGTTTTACTGTAGATTTACAAGAAAAGGATTTAGTCTGAATGACTATAAAGCTTTTTAAGTATTTATAAACTTTCAGACAAAGATTTGTCAGATCAACATCCATGTTTGTCGTGAAAATTTTCACAAATGTTAGTTTGTGTTTATTCACTTTAAAATGCATTTTGTCTTCCAGTGGGGCCAAGTGGAAGGACACATGGGAGCCTTATGAACTTTTTTTACACATTTTACACATAACACACACAAACATGCAAAAATTATAAATAGGAAAATGTAAATAAAATTGTTAACCATTGTAAAGAAATTGTATGATCATAAATACACTAGTATATCGTAAACAGAAACAGTCATGTTGCTAAATGGATGGAAGGTTGGGGATCTACTGTACCAGCAGGTGAGAATTTCCAACAAACAAGCAAATATAATCTAGGGATATAATTATTTACTGCTGCATACGACACTGTGAGCTTTAGGAAGATATAGAGATAAACCTGTAGACCAGTCATTTTATTTTTCCTTCATCTAAGAAAATTAGAAAATAAAATAGCTCTCTTCTTCCAGAGAGACCTGGTCAAGACCGCAACACAAAAAGTTTCACACAAAGAATCACAAATAACATTATCAAAATTGCAATAGTCTATTAAAACATTATTAAAGAGACATTTCAAAATGGTCAAAGATGAAGGTGCATATAGGTTAAGTACATTTTGCAGCTCATTCCATGCCCAAGAAGCATGAAAAGAAAATGCACATTTACCAGATTCCAACAATACCCTTTAGACTTTTAATGATGTATAAAGACCAGGAGTCAGGGTGTAATGTAATAAATCGAAGAACGTTTTACAGAAGAAAGTTATTTCCTGTTTAACCAGTAGAAGTTAACAACAACCCTCACAAGAAGTTGGCCAGTTCTTAACATTTGATATGACATCAGAAGTCTCAGGTTAAGTGAACCAAGCTAGTCACATGTCAGCATTTCTACAGTACTGTATAGTTCCAGTCTTCTTAATATGATCAGTTCAATCAGAAAACATTTTCAAAGTTGAGATACATGTTCAGCTAGCATTTAAACAGTATTCTATGACTGAGTTAATGCTTGAACTGAGATCTGATCATACAGAGAAGAGCCTGCTGTGACCCATGTGACCTGGACAGCCATAGTCGGCTGGGCAAACGTGTTCGGTACTATTTTCAGTACTAGAGACTGTGGGCCTACCCTGTGTATGTCTACAACACTGTGAGCTTTAGGGAGATATAGAGATAAACCTGTAGACCAGTCATTTTATTTTTCCTTTATCTAAGAAAATTAGAAAATAAAATAGCTCCCTCAAATTTATTGTCAGCTCAAGGAATTAAATGAGCATGATATATTTAAGAGATTACACTTTTTTTAAGTATGCATGACGGTCACAAACGTTCAGTAACATGTAGCATTAATGTTAAGTCATTATCTTTCCTTAATCCATTTCAAAAGCAATTTATATAAACATAGTTAAATTCCTTTTTAGATTATCAGCTACTTAACAATGTCAATGTTACTCTTTGAACAAGAACATAACAAACAATTCTTAAACAATAAAACATGCTACATTTTTGATAATCTGTTTAAAGAACAACTCGTTGTTGTACAAATGTGTTATTATTAAAAATAGTAGCAATAAATTATTCATTTTTAATAATCAATTGGACATTTACCTTTCATGTTGATAACAGTAATGGACCTTCCTTTTCCAACACTGTACTTTTTCTCTCCACACTGGCAGATGGAATCTGGTAGCGCCATTGGTAAAAGTCGAACTAAAATAAGACAATACAAAAAATAAAATAATAATACGATTGCTGCATTTCAAAAGCATATGCCTTGTATAGTGTCAAAAACTGAAAATGGAAACAATAGTGATACTATTCAGGTATACATAAAAACTTTAAAGATGTCAAACAATTAAAATGTAAAAAGTTTACAGACAATCATGATGATGAAAGTATCGCCCATCAGGGTCCTGCTTCATCACTGAAGCCATGTGGAATCCAGCAATCATAGAGTTTCTGTTGTGAAACACATGTGTACTGTGCACAGCAATGTCGCATTCCATACAAATGTACTGCTTTGGTAAACATTCTCTGCACTTAAACACTGCCTCATTTGCCATGCACTTTTGGCAAATATGGGGTATGATGAGCTCTGTCGCAAGCATGTTGCTTATTAAAGATGGTCTAGCCTCCTTCCATTTTTCAGATGAATATGCGGCCCTTGTTCCCCAATCTAACGATGCTGAGGTGTTCTCCGAGTGAAAGTGATCACCAATGCTTGACAACATGTCTTGCAATTCATGCAGAAGGGTTCCTGTCAGATGCAAACATCACAATGATAAAAAAATGACAATCTACATAACTTTTGACTTCCAATAGGTGACAGAATGGACTAACTACTCATTTTAATAAAATATTAAAATGATTATTTACTTAAAATTAGGTTGTCATTGTCATCATGCTTTCAATTAAATTTTCTTATTTCAAAAGAACACAGAAGAGAAGAAAAATCTTCATGGCTGACAGAGTGAGTAATCAAAACACTGAAAATGTTGTATACATTATATAGGTTATCATAAGGAGTTTACCCAAACCTCCTATACTGGATCAGAGAACAAACAGTAGCTTTACACTTAATACTAATGAGATGTATTAAAACTAACCATGATCTTGCTGACGAAATCCTTGCTGAAGTGTTGGCTTTGTCTGTGATTTATTAGCCTCTAAATATGATAAGAGAAAGCATATAAACGTAAAATTTAAATGTCATTCAAAAACATTTATATTGTTATTATTCTAAATGAGTGTCAAGCAACATAATAAGCTCTTGTTAATTAAAAACTCATTCCTGGAGTTTAAATGCAACAATGTGCTTGGCAAATGCAAACATCATATACCGTACATTATGGACATGAATGGAGAATTACTCATTCTATAAAGTATTGAATATAAAAGAAAGCCACAATGTTGCAGGGCTTTTACCACAGGCACACTGCTTTGCATTGTTAATTTAGATAATCTCTTACCTGTGTTAGAATCACATTGAACACAGTTTTAGTTTATTATTCAGTAAGCCAGTTTACATGATGTCACTTTACTAACAGTCAAATAGTACAGTTTATGCTTATATTCTCAAGAAATGAAAAACATATTAACATTCAATTATCCGTTAGTTCAGTAGAACCTTACCATGACGGGTGAATATTGATGGCTTGGGGATTTGTGAAAGGATTTGTCTGGATTTATTCACAAATATGGGTTTATCTCTCTTTCTTGACTTTACTTTATAAGTGGACTTGCTGGCACTCTTCTTTGCCTGTGGAAATACAGTAGAATTTTACAACAGCTGTGTATTTCATCACCAGTTAAACAGAAATGACATCTTAATAATTTATATGAATCTTTCAAAATTCGGTCAATTCACTTAGATACATAATGTCTTATTATTATTTAAATAAAGTTATATTTGCATAATATCATATATTACTTTACCGAAACTGGATGGACCATATGGTCATTCTGGTTCAGTTGTTCAATAAGCTCTCTGCTTTGATTTAGGACCTCGTCCAGTTGATCTTTGGGACCGTCATGGCTGAGGTTTTGAATAATCGTTTGACCTTGTTTCAGAAGTTCATCCAGCTCAGTTCTGCAGTAGTCGTGGCTGAGCTTTGCAGCATCAGTTTGCCCTTTTTTAATCAGGCCATCCATTTGATTTATATCGTCAATGCGATTGAGCGTTGCAGTCACTGCCTGGCCTTTTTTAAGCAGTTCATCTAATTGATCTTTATCACAAGAAGTCATAGTTTTTATAACCAACGTTAACGCAAAGACAGTGTAAATGACCAGAGTATCGAGACAGAGAAGCAAAACTATAGAAGAAATGTGTAATCTAAGTTACCACACTATTTCAAGCTAATAAACCGCAGGGTGCAGCCGCGGACATTCGGGTAAAAAACTTATAGGCCTAACTTTACATATCAAGTTTCTCCTATCATTTTATGGTGACTTGCATATCACATTTATCTTTACTGTAAAGCGAGAAAATATCCTGGATTTTAAATATCAAGATTTATAAAGGTCGCACATCGGACGCGTGTCACGCCATGTTTCAAACATGGAACACATCGTTTATATAAGGGTACACACAACGAAGTTTTACTGAAGTCTGTTTCCATTTTCGGCGTCTGGCGGAGGTGCTCCTCTACAGTTCTGATGCTCAAGAGGCGACGCGGCGTTGCGCGTCCGGTGTGGGACCCACACAAATACTTTTAAATTGGACATGGGAGTGACTGATCTGTCAGGTTACTTCTTTTAAATAAAAGCACCATAATAAAAGCACCACGTGTGTACACAGTGTCAGTGTAAATACCAATGGATAGATAAGTAAAATAATTGATAACTGCCTGAAAGTCGCGCTTAAGTTGCAATGGGGCGGAATGCGTAACTGTTGATACGCATTTCAAGTTACGGGAGCGTAAAATAATGTAGGTTTTAAGCGCAGACCTTGCGTCCAAGTTGTATGCAATATAATTAATATATATTAACCTGCGGTTAAGAAGGATCTCGTCTATTTTAAACTTTGCTGGGAGGATTTTGGAGATGTGAGCTCCAGGCGATCACCGGTCGCTCATGTACCCGCCTGACGCAGCCTCACCTCGCCAAGTGTTTCTGAATCTCTCAGCCGGCTCAGATATATGTAGAGCAGTTAAACATGAGATATTATTCATTTCGGGTCCATCTAACAGGCTAATAAATCTCTTATTTAAATCGTTTTGACTGATGGCAAAGTTTCACTTTTATTTTGGATGTAATGTTGTACCTGAGCACCTACTGGAGGAACTTTACTTTTGACTAAATGATTTGTTTGTTATATTCCCTTTTGTACAAACGTCTAACACTTTATAATAAAGTCTTGTGTTTCACATCACATTTCATTCTAAACTAAATCACAGCAGTCATGATGCCAGAATCACAGAGTCATATCTTAAAATAAAAACGACAGAAAGCACTGTTGTGTTTTATCACTTTATTTCATTTCACTTTGTTTAAACCTAAAGCAACATTTAAGTGGAACAGGATTGCATGTATTTGACTGATATTTTTGATGTAAATGAACCCTAACATTTTACGTTAAAGTAGGTTTCTTTTTACAGTAAGTTTCTTCAAATATATTACATGTAATTCACTTTTAAGTGTAAACTGACATTAAAGTATATTTTAGTTCATGAATAGTTTGTCAATCATTGAGCAAACACTTAAAGGTTCTTCTAGACACACTAGAAGCTATTTATAAAGAACCTATAAAGATTTATCGAAGTCCAACTGATTCAATGTGTGCAGTTCCACACAATAGCACACAATCTCACATATTATCAGCACTTTTATATTTCTGAGGCTCGGTGGCGTTGCTAGGCCCTTTTTAGGTTGCTGTGATTGGCCAGTTCACGAGTGCGTGTGATTGGCCGAACACTGCACAGAAATGTAACGCCTCTTAACATATTCAGAACATCAGATTCCAAAACTACTGACAGGTGAAAAAATGGCATCGATCCGTCCTTATCAATTTGAGCCCGAATCTGATCCAGAAAATGAAGATCAAGCCGATACAAGATAGAAACAAGCTGCCATTACAGCAGGGAATGGTCACATAATAAATCCAGCGAGTGCTTCGGCCCTTCTTGATCAACCAGTGTTACGTCATGTCTCGTCGTGACTCAACAAAGACAATAAACACCATTATAAACTCAACATTTGTTGCCTATAGTTGTACTGATTATTAGGACTTACGTTTTTACATTTACCCACTTTTTAACAAAAGCTTCCGTGCACAGCCGGTCTTGATCTCTCACAGCTTCGTGAAGGAATCATCTGTGAAAAGCGCTGCACACACTTGAATATTCATACTGTACTTTTCTGGAACAGTATTGTACATAAAATGGAAACTCAAGTACTGTAGTTACTATTTACAGCAACACAAAACACATTTATGAACTCTAGACAGAGCGTCTGCCACAACATTGTCTTTGCCCTTTTTATGCCCGATGTCAAGATTGTATTCTTGTACTAATAAGGACCATCACACAAGACTTTGGTTTGAGTTACACATTCTGGATAAGAGCTTTAAGAAAAGTAACAGACAGGATGCTCCTCACCTGTAACATCACCTCAAACAAAACAATAAACTTTTATTTGTGTCCCTACAGCATTTGCGCAGAGGTTGACAAAATGTTTTAAAAAGCTTCTTATTAACCTTTATCTAAATAATATTAATAATGAAATATTTGTTTTATGAGCTCTAATATTAAAATACAGTATTATTGAGAAAACAATTTGTTTTATTCTCAACATTATTTTCTAACAATTAGTAGGTAATTATTATTTTCTTATTACAAATATTTGTTGTTATTTATTTACTTCCTATTTATTTCTGTTAATCACAATTCATGTTATATTAAAAATAAAAAGTAATTTTGCTTTTATGATATTTTTGTTAGGACATTTTTTATAGGGGGTGCAATCTAAAATCTTGCCGAGGGCAACAACAGAGGCTGTACCGGCCCTGGAAGAACCTTTAGCGCAGGGGTCACTAACTAGTGGACTTCAGTCTGAATGCGCTCGCGGTACTTTGATGTCATCTGACTGTGGAACAAGTCTGTCATGTTTGGTGGCTCCTCCTCCTTCACAGGAAGCTGCAGATGAAAGTGAAACTATTACAGCAGGAGCCATTTTACAGCAAAGCCTCGTTCAAGAAAATAAATCATAAAGAAGCTAAAAACACAGTAAGTATAAACAGCCTCATGTTTATTCAGTAGATTTAATATCGTCTTGATCTGAACATCACATTAAGTTTATTGGTTGAAGAACTGTCTTGAATATTGTGTTGTTTCTGGAATCAGGAAGTGTGTTTATAAACTCAAAACATTCAAAGTGACGTTTTGAAAACTTAGTTTCACTGTTAAGAGCAAATGTGAAGCTCAATGTTGTGGACGGACTGATGGGAAAGAAGTGTGTATTTCTGAGATGACACATAACACATCAGTATTTTCTTTACAGGTTTGAGATTAACTCTTTATATTCTGACACTGTGTGTTCATCATGAATCTCTCCAAAGAGACCGAAAGGTGAGAAATTAAAGATTTTAATCAACAAAAATTATCTTAAATTGTATTTATAAAGCGCTTTTCACAATGTGCATTGTTCCAAAGCAGCTTTACCGGGAGAAATAAGAAAACCAGAAAAATACAGAAAAGGTACAACAGCACAGTACATAATGGTTCTAGAACAAGTTAAATTATTCTAGTAAATAATATCTAATGTCAGCAGTCTCTCGGTAGTTTATTTAGTGAATAAATTCATTAAGTGAATGCTTGGCTGAAAAGATGCATCTTTAATCCAGATTTAATTTGGGAATATCGAATAGTATCGGGAAGGCTATTCCAGAGTTTAGGGTCTACGTATGAGAAAGCTCAAATCCCCTTTGGTGGATTTAGTTATTCTACGTATTATCAAAAGTCCTGAGTTTTGAAATGTTAGAGAGCGTGATGGGTTGTAGTCTGATAGAACGTCCCGGTTACGTATGTAACCTCTGTTCCCTTATTGAGGGAACGAGACGTGGTGTCGAACCGACAGATGGGGTTTGACTTGAGAACCTATCATCTTCTGACTATTTTGAAAAGGCCAATGAAATAGGCAAATGAAGTTTGTCTGCCAGAGAGGTGCCCTGAGTCAGTGCCCACGAGGAGGCCACAGCCCGAGTGGAGTGTGCCCTCACTGCCAGTGGGCACGGGCGGTCCTGTGATCTGTACACCATCGTAAAGGTGTCCACGATCCAGTGCCCCAATCTCTGTTTGGAGACAGCCCTCCCCTTCTGCTCACCTCAGAAACAGATAAAGAGCTGCTCAGAAATCCTGAAGCTCTGCGTGCGGTCTAGGTAGAGGCGCAACGCGCGTACTGGATAACACAGACAGGCTTGGCTCTTTCTCCTCAGTGGGGAGCGCCTGCAAGTTCACCACCTGGTCCAAAAGGAGTGGTGGGAACTTTGGACACTTAGCCAGGCCGGGGTCTCATGATCGCGTGAGAGGCACCAGGCCCGAAACTTAGGCTATCCGTGGATATGGAAATACTTGAAGGGCCCCAACACTCTTCAGTCTTCATCGAAAGGTGAGAAAGAACGGCATCTGATAGGGGCTCAATGGGGGGCCTCTGAAGGCGTGCCAGGATCACATTGAGGTCTCAAGAGGGAACCACCGACCACTCAGGTTCTCCTCGTCCCATCCAGGAGCCAGACATGGAGGTCCCAGAGGTCTGGTCTTGGATGCCACAACGTGCCCTTCCCCTGCAAGAGAAGGTCCTAGGTCAGGGGAATCGGCCAGGGGGGAGTTATCGTCAAGAACATCAGCTCCGAGTACCAAGTCCGGTTGGGCCAGTAAGGCGCACTTCCGCTTTTCCCGCGGCCAGCTGTGCGGTAGGGCATCCGTGCCGAGGGGGCCCTCGGTCAAGGAGTACCAAAGCGGGCAATGGGTGGTGTGCAGGGGCAAACAGGACTCCCTTTGCCTGCCCGCACTGCTCCCAATGCGCTGGACCGCAGGGATGGAGTTGCCAACTTCCGCGGAGCGACCTGCAAAGAGCACATCGGCTGTTTGATCAAGGTTGTCCGGGATATGGATGGCCCACAGGGACACCACCCACTGCTGACTCCAGAGGAGGCGTCGGGCGAGTTGCTACATCTGCCATGAACGAACGCCACTTGACGGTTGACCCACGCTAGGGCAGCTATGCTGTCTGCAGCATGAGTTGGGCCAAATGAGAGGCAGGGGCCTCTACATTGCAAGGCAAGCTGTCCGCAATCTTAGGCAATTTGATTGCCACTGCAGACAGGGGCACGTCCTGCGCCCCAGCACTGCCTGCCCGTTACACACCGCACCCCAACCGAGCAAGAATGCGACTGCCGTACCACGGCACGCCTCCCACTTGCTCTGATGGGACTCCAGCCCGGAGTGGGACATGTCTGTCTGAGTGGTTAGGGTGCGCTGGCAGATAGACAGGATGGGAACACGCCCTGTGCCGGTGTGCCACGCTCTCCAGGGAACCTAACTCTGAAGCCCATGCTGAAGTGGTCTCATATGCATCAACCTGAACGGCATGATTGCCGACAAAGCGCTATATGGCCCATGAGCCTCTGAATGTCTCAGGGCGACCACTGACTGTTGCCTGACAGGGGCCAGGCAGCACAGCATTGGCTGGGCACGCTCTCATGAGGCATGCTGTATGGTTACAGAGTCTAGTCCCATAACGGGAAAAGAGGTGCTCTGGCAGGGGAGAGCATGCGGTCGAGGTGCTAGGCACAGTGCGTAGGCCACAGATCCCACAGGTCAAAATAGTTAGCATGCGCAGCGGGGGTAGTGAGGGCAGCCTCCGTGACCTTTGTGAAGGTAACCACAAACCAATCCTGATGCCCGACAGACTCCAGAATGCGCCTCCGCGCAGCCCCCCACCTTACTCAGGGGAAATGAATTAGAGGTTATCACCCCTAAGACATCTCAGCCAGAGGGACGGGCTCGATTGCCCCCCTCTCCAGAAGGGTGGCACCCTCAAGGTGAAGTATGGGAGCGATCTCACCTCTGAGGATAGAGAATGTCCCATGACTTGGGTGAGTGCCTGGCAACCGATCGCGAGGCAGAGGCGGATCATCCTCACTAGTCACTGTGACGTGCTGGGGAGCTGTGACAAGGCCCAGAGACATCGTGACGGAGGAACTAGCAGGGAGATCTGCATCATTGCCCCGTGGCGGGAGGTTCTGTGATGGCAGCACAGCTGTCCAGCCAGGGTCAGGGCCCTGGGAGGGCAAGCGGGTCTGCTGACTTACATGTCTTAAGTCTTCGCTGCCGAACGCACCGTCACGTGGAGAGTGCGGAGGGCTGTGGAAGTGGCATGTCACAGGACGTGGCAAGGACCATCCCATGCAGCTCGACACCGATCTTGGGGCCGGAGCTGCGCCTAATGTCCTAGGTCTCCCCGGGTGGCTCCTGCCAGCCATTTCCTGGCAGGGAGCTGACGTCCTCCTTTGAAATCACCGGAGGGGCTGGGCTGCTGGGATACAGACGCCAACCGGGACCTCTACACCCTAGGGGGGCCGGGTCGCGGCGGAGAGGCTGATAGCGTCCGTCTGCCATTTCTTCAAAATACTCGAAAATATTCGACGATTCCCAAGCAGCCCACGCTGTACGATGGGTACATCAAGAATGCCGACTCTCCGGATGTCTCCCATCTGCGCAGAAGAAACCACCATCCGTGGGGGGCCACCTGAGGAGGGGACACCTGAACCACGGGTGGAGGTACGGGGCTGCTGGGATGCAGACACCAACTGGGACCACGACGCTCTAGTGGGGGCCGGGTCGGGGCGGAGAGGCATATTGTCTCTGTCTTCTTTTTCGTCAAAAGACTTGAAAGTCTTCGACGATGCCTGAGCAGCCCACGCTGTGCGATAGGTGCATCAGGAAAGCGGACTCTCTCGATGCCTCCTATCTGCGCAGAATTGAGCCAGAGGTGTCTCTCTTGGACCACAAGAGTGGACATCGTCAAGCCCAGTGTGCGCACCGTCACTTCGTTCGCCCGTAGAGCGAGGTCTGTGGCGGTGCGCCGGCCCTGCATAACCACTGGGTCCTGTTATCCCTCATCTAACCACTCCAACATCTTAGCCTGGTGGCTCTGCAGGATGGCCATGGCATGAAGGGCACAGTGAAAGCCCTCGACATCAGTGATGGCGAGGGTGAACACACTTTGGAAGGGAGCCTTGGTTGGTGCCTCCAGGTAGCACTTCTGTGGACACAAGTGCACTTGTGCCATGAGCGCATGCTCTTCCTGGGATACCGACATAGCCCTTAGCTGCTCCAGAGTCGAGGGAAGTCACAGCGGCGGAGCCCGTCTGCCGTGAACGCATCAAAGGGGCCGTTTACAGTTTTCGTAAGCTCGTCGTGCACTTCCAGGAAACTGGCACCAGGGCAGAACGCGGGTCCCCCGTGTTCCGTGTCCAGGTACCAGGATTCCGGCCGCTGCTCACAGCGGTCCGGGCAAGCACGCCTGACATCTCCACATAAGGCTCTTCCTGGGCTCGACCGACCGTAGCCGGAAGCTGCAGAGAGTCCTCAGCATCTGATGTCAGAAAATCGCCACCCGATGTTGCAGCCGAAATCCTATCCTCTGCACGCCGTAGCGTGGATCCTCTATGAAACTGTCTGGTGACCCCCATAGGAGACAGTCTGGCGTGCTGCCCCATTCGCCAAGTTCGTTGGCTTTTTCAAAGAGTCGGAGATGACTGGTTCTCAAGTCAAACCCCATTCTATAAGTCTCGACACAACGTCGAGAGACCGACAGAAAGGGAACTATAGTTAGATGTCTATAGTTAGCTTTCCTGTAGCTCAGTGGTAAGAGCTTGGCGCTAAAAATGTCAAGGTCATAGGTTTGATCCCAGAGGATTGTATATACTACAGGAAACATACAGTTTGTATAGCATAAGTTGCTTCGGATAAAAGTGTCTGTCAAATGCGTAAATGGAAATGGGAGAATGGAGTTTTGGTCAGTTATTTAATAACTTACTTTAGTTTAAATAGTTTCAGTTTAGTTTAATTTATTATTTGTGGTTTTATAATAATTAAAATGTAGAGACGTTATGTTAATGTACATTTAATACACATTTACTAATTATATTTTTATGAATTGTATTGAAATATGTTTTTATCATTTATATAAAGTATTATTATTGTGTGAAATATCTCATTAATAAAAGTGATTTATTGAAAAATGCATAACACTGAACATGAAGTAAAGTGTTGTAATGTTGTTTTAGTTTGACTGGTAGAGAATCTCCTAAACCCAGCTGTGTGTCCATGAAGAGTGAAGCATCAATGGGGCATCCAGTTCACTTCAGTTCAGGAGACTGTGATGATCCAGATGTGAGGTGAGAACAGTCTGATGGTTTAGAAGAGTAAATCACTTCATCAGTCTTTATCAGAGATGGGGACAAGTCACATATGGTCAAGTCTAAGCAAGTCTCAAGTCTTAACCATCAAGTCTCGAGTCAAATCTCAAGTCACAGTTTAGATAAATCAAGCAAGTCAAGTCAAGTCAAGGGTTCACCCTAAGCAAGTCAAGTCGAGTCCTGATAAGTTTCAAGTCAAGTCAAGTCAAGGGTTCACCCTAAGCAAGTCAAGTCGAGTCCTGATAAGTTTCAAGTCAAGTCAAGTCAAGTCGCAGTACTAAATATAGCCCAGTGATGAAGTTATGATGCTTAATCGTCATCTCTGCGGTGGACGCGCAATAATGCACGTTTAATACGTAATATATAATCTGAGAATATATATTTTTTTTATTTGAACTTTTTTTATTTGAACTATTTGAATAATATCATTATTTACAGCACAAAACGTTTTGTTGTTATTGTGAGTATAAAAAAATGCAGACAATTAACAGATTCGAACTTTGAAATAATTCTCGTCAGTATGACCGAAAAGTTTTTAAAGAGTTATTTAAGTGCAAGTGATCGCACCGGCGCGTCCATCAGCCTGTCATGCAGTACAAGCGAGCTGCTATTCAGCTCCAGTCCACTTGAACATGCCCGCATTTAATATAGACATTAGCCTATATGTAATATAGAGAAGCCCTATTTTAAGATGATTTTAATGTTTTAAGAACATAAAAATTCGGGCTACGACGTCATAGCCAGATTCCTCAATTCATCTACTTATGAGATGAGATGTTGGCATGTGATCAGGGATGATCACATTACTAATAGTAAAAAAAACATTCATTACATTAGTACTCGTTTTATAACACTAACTATAAAGAAATTACTTTCTTACCTTTCCTTGTGGTTCTTGTAATGTCGGATGAAATTCGATGTTGTGATTGTCGTGTCCAAAAATACTTGCGTTGCATACTCTGCATCTAGCAAATCTTTTTTAATTTTCACGGTCCAGTTCAAAGTCCTTGTAGCCATACGTGAATATTTGTGCAGCTCGAATGTTGTCTGCCATTGTAACCGCCACAACTGTTTCAAGCTGCCAGGCGCATGAGCAGTTTCCTTTCTATCGTGACTGCTCTACAGTAATTGGCCGGTACACCTTGTTTGCCGCGGTTTGAGTTGAGTAGCGTTAAAGGCACAGGCGCTGCAGTGCTGCTGAGTCACAATAATTATTTTAACTAATTTCATTACTTTACTTTATATTAAAAGTTCAAGTCATTGTCGAGTCTTCCATTTAAAGTCAAGTCAAGTCTCAAGTCACTTGCTCTCAAGTCAAAGTCAAGTCAAGTCATTTTCTAACTTCAATCAAGCAAGCAAGTCCTGAAAATTGTGACTCGAGTCAAGTCATGTGACTCGAGTCCCCCACCTCTGGTCTTTATTCTCTGATCTGAGTCTGTGCTGTTGATGTTACTGCAGATATTCACTGAACACTTTACTGACAGATACACACATTAATCCAAGTGTTCACTGTATGAAACACATATTTCATTTATTGTTACATTACAGAAACACAACAAATGTCTCATTCAGAGGGAAGAACATGGAGTCTGTTTTCCAGGTGAGTGTGTGTGTGTGCGTGTGTGTGTGTGTCTGTGTTTCTGTGTGTGTCTCTCTGTGTGTGTGTGTGTGTGTGTGTGTGTGTGTGTGTGTGTCTGTGTGTGTTTATGTGTGTGTGTGTGTGAGTGTGTGTGTGTACGTGTGTTTACGTGTGTGTGTGTGAGTGTGTGTGTGTGTGTGTGTGTGTGTGTGTGTGTATGCGCGTATGTGTGTCTGTGTGTGTGTGTCTGTGTTTCTGTGTGTGTCTCTCTCTCTGTGTGTGTGTGTGTCTGTGTGTGCGTGCGCGTGTGTCTGTGTTTCTATGTTTGTGTGTGTGTGTGTGCGCGTGTGTGTGTGTGTGTGTCTGTGTGTGCGTGTGTGTGCGTGTGTGTGTGTGTCTGTGTGTGTGTGTCTGTGTCTGTTTGTGTGTATGTTTGTGTGTGTGTGTGTCTGTGTGTGTGTGTGCGTGTGTGAAGTTGAGAAATGGATGTAAAGCAACTACTGTGTAACAACCGTTTATATATAAATATTTATTAGGGATTTTTTTACAGTATTTTGTTTTATTAACAATAATTAAATTAACATTCAATATCATGTTCATACAGTTTATTCAGAAATGTAGTGTCATGTCAGACACGTGTTTTATGTGGAGAAAGGGCATTGTTTGTTTTTGTAATGCCATGCTCCCCTTTAGCCCCGCCCCCTAGTTTCTCCGTTTGCCCCCATTAGTGTTTCATTCCCTTCATCTGCCCGTCACCCTCCCTTTGTGATCATCCCTAGCTAGTGTTTCCCTATATATTGTCTTAGTGCCTTTCATTCATGTCGGTTCATTGTTTGTCTCCATTGTGGCATCACCGTTTGTGTCTCCTGTAAAGTTCTGTGATCCTGTTGGACTTTTTCATTCTTGCTTCTGATGTATTATTTATAAATCTTGGACCTTGTTTATTTCACCTCCTCGTGGGAAGTTTTGATCTGTATTTCTATTTAATTTGTTGTGTGTTTTTGTTTTTATTATTAAAAGTTTTTGTTAACCCTTCCTCTGTCTTGCACATTGACATGTAGATGCTCTTCTTCAAATGAAGCTTTAAAATGATTTTACCCCAAAATATATTAATAAGCCCAAAATTAAATCTGTATGTTTAAGGGGCGTTTCATGAGATTCTTTTACTGTCAGTCGTACTGCAGCTTTACACAGATTACTGTTATTATTACTGATGATTCTGAAACATGTTTAGATGTTTAGTTTCAAACTGATTCATTGAAGTAAGAAGTCACGATCATATTGATTTGAAATAGATCTCAGTGTGTTATCAATGCTGATGTGTATTTGATGCTTTGAGAATCATTTGAAGGCAAAATATGAATTAAAGAAAATAAGATTTTGTTTGTGTAGTTTTGATTTGTGTTTATAGCGTTTAAATGTGTTATAGGTTTCATGAAATGAGGTTCAAGCTATTTAGAAAAAAACTGTGTTCACTAAAATGAGCATTAAAACCTTTTTCTGCCCTCATAAGAAAACTAAATCATGTGTGTTTGAACAATGTTTTCAGGAGCTTGAGCACAAACTCATCTCTCTGATGAAGAAAGAGCTGAAGATCTTCAAGAGTCTACTGAGTCCAGATTACCCATCATGCTCTGAGAGAGAAGAGGAGGATGATGAAGATCAGATCAGAGTCAGAGAGATGTTTCTGAAGATCACACTGAACGTCCTGAGGAAGATGAAGCAGACAGACCTCGCTTACAAACTACAGACCAGTAAGAGCTCTCAGTCATGTGACTATGACATCACTTTACCTTCAGACGAACAGACACAGTGTCTGTATTTACTGATGATTATTAGTGAAAATACATTTACAGTTAATAAATCAACAGAATAGAACCATGAAGCTTTTTGTGTTCAACTAATGTCATGATCATCAAAACCTTAAAACACTCTTAAGGTCAAATATAAGAACAAATGACGCAAAAATATTCATTTGGTTTAATAAGCATAGAGAGCTTTACTATATTCAAATGATATTAAATAAGAAAAATAAATATGTTTGTTTTTTCACATTGAACATACTGTAGAATTAAGGATTTTCCTAATTGTTTACATGTATTTTTATTTATATTCCCTTTGTTTATCAGAATTGGCCCCTTTATACATGAAGAAACACAAATCCAGACTAAAAGAGAAATTCCAGAGAATGAATGAAGGAATCTCAAGTCAAGGAAACTCAACACTTGTGAATGAGATCTACACAGAGCTGTACATCACAGAGGGAGGGAGTGAAGACATCAATAATGAACATGAGGTGAGACAGATTGAGACAGCATCCAGAAGATCAGAGACACAAGAAACACAAATCAAATGTAATGACATCTTTAAAGTCTCACCTGAACTAAACAAACCCATCAGAAGTGTGCTGACTAAAGGAGTCGCTGGAATTGGAAAATCAGTCTCTGTGCAGAAGTTCATTCTGGATTGGGCTGAAGAAAAAACAAATCAAGATCTTCACTTCATATTTCCACTTCCTTTCAGAGAACTGAATCTGATCAAACAGACAAATTTCAGTCTGATGGATCTTCTTCATCAGTTCTTCATAGATACAACAGAACTGAGATCGACAGACTTTGATGATTATAAAGTTGTGTTTATCTTTGATGGTCTGGATGAGTGTCGTCTTCCTCTAGATTTCTCAAAGAATCCGAGTTTGTTTGATGTCAGAGAATCAGCGTCAGTGGATGTGCTGCTGACAAACCTCATCAAGGGGAATCTGCTTCCTTCTGCTCTGATCTGGATCACCTCTCGACCAGCAGCAGCCAATCAGATTCCTCCTGAGTGTGTTGATCTGATCACAGATGTACGAGGATTCAATGACCCTCAGAAGGACGAGTATTTCAGGAAGAGAATCAATGATGAGAGTCTGGCCAACAGAATCATCACACACATGAAATCATCCAGAAGTCTGTACATCATGTGTCACATCCCAGTCTTCTGCTGGATTTCAGCCACTGTTCTCCAGAGAATGTTGAGTGAAGCAGAGAGTCCAGCACAGATCCCCAAGACTCTCACTCACATGTTCACACACTTCCTGATGTTTCAGATCAAACAGAAGAGTCAGAAGTATGATGGGAAATGTGAGGTAGATCTTCAGCAGGCTAGAAAGAGTCTTGAGTCTCTGGGAAAACTGGCTTTTCAACAGCTGGAGAAAGGGAACCTGATCTTCTATGAGGAGGATCTGAGAGAGTGTGACATTGATGTCAGAGAAGCGTCAGTGTACTCAGGAGTTTGTACTCAGATCTTCAGAGAGGAGTTTGGACTGAACCTGGGGAAGGTGTTCAGCTTTGTGCATCTGAGCATTCAGGAGTTTCTCGCTGCTTTATTCAAGTTTCTGTCATTTCTTCAGCAAACATCAGGATTCTTCAGCTGGTTCAGATCAAACATGAGTGATTTACTGAAGAGTGAAGTGGACAAGGCCTTACAGAGTGAGAACGGACACCTGGATCTTTACCTCAGATTTCTTCTGGGTCTCTCACTGGAGTCCAGTCAGACAATCTTACGAGATCTGATGACACAGACAGGAAGAAGCTCTGACAGTAAACAGGAAATAGTCGAGTACATTAAGATGAAGATCAGAGAGAATCTCTCTCCAGAGAAATCCATCAATCTGTTTCACTGTCTGAATGAACTCAATGATCATTCTCTAGTGCAGGAAGTACAAACATATGTGAACAGAGGAGATGAGTCTAGTCTTACTGGAGTCCGTCTCTCTCCTGCTCAGTGGTCGGCTCTGGTGTTTGTGTTACTGAACTCAGAAGAGAAGCTGGATGAGTTTAATCTGAGGAAATATGATCCATCAGATGAATGTCTTCTGAGGCTTCTGCCAGTGATCAAAGCGTCCAGAAGAGCTGAGTGAGTCATTTACCTGTTATACCTGTTTACAAGAAGTTCAGGAATGTGTTGTTTGTATATAAGTAAGAGATAATCCTCGGCTTGCCGTGCAAGTTTATGTGCACAATATGGAGGCCAAGAAGCAGCCGTGGAGTGAATGAAAATCCTTTAACGCTCAGCTAGCTGTGGATTATTGGGTCATTTGCCAAGTTAAAGTTGTTATTGATGTTTAGTGTCATTGTTTATCATACAGGTGAAAATTTTACTTGTTTTCATCAGTGAATTTCAAACATTGATCAAACTGACTGGAACTACATTAGTTTTAACGCACACCTTCCAGCCAATAAGAATCCAGTATTCAAACAGACCATAATATAAATCATATAAAGCATTTTATGGTGTAAGTGACACAAACATGACTTTTTGCCACCACAATATAAATACAGTTAGAATTCAGTGTTGTCACACAGACAGCACTGGACACAGTGCTGTCAGCTGTGGCCTAATGGTTAGAGCGTTGGGCTTGTGATCAGAAGGTTGCCGGTTCTAATCTCAGTGCCAGCAGGTCATGACTGAAGTGCCCTTGAGCAAGGCACCTTACCCCTGATTGCTCTGCAGTAATGTGCCACTGCATAAAACTACTTGTAAGTCGCTTTGGATAAAAGCGTCTGCCAAATGAATAAATGTAAATGTAAATGTAAATGTCATTGCCCAGATAGTAAGAGAGCAGATTAAAACCATAGAAGTAAATTGTTGAAATGTTATTTGCATTGAATCAATATCATTTTGCACCAACAGTTATTGTTGAACAAAAAGAGAAATGTCATCAGATTATTATCATTATTGTGATCAGTGTTTGCTTTAGTTGAGACCTCTTGACTTTCATCAAGTTATTTTCTTCTTTCTTTGCTTTCAACATTAAATAACATGAATAAAATGTTCAGCATGATTTCCTGAGATCTTAAAAATTCGTAAACATTCAAAACATGCAAATTAAGGCCTAACAAAAGTGTAAAATGTGTGTACGATGTGTTGTGAGTTTATTTTTAGTCAGAGTATATTTTTGCCCCTTTGTGGGAAGTCTTGTTTTCAGTTTGCACCCATCGTGGGTATTTGTTCTGTGTTTTATTATTAAAGACTTGTTTACCCCTTCATGGTCGCTGCCTGCAATTAGGTTCTTCCACCCCCGATCGTGACAGTCAGTCACCCGTGGAAGAACTCGACAAACATGCACAGATATGTATAGTTCGAATAGACAGATCAAAGGTTTGCAGGGTGCATCCCAATTCACTTAAAATCCGTCCTAAATAGTATACGAAAGTAGAATTAGTATGTCCTAGATCATAGTAGTAGTCTCAAAGTACCAGGACGGTCTATTGTTTCTGGTGAAAATTCTAAGTGTAGATCCATGGACACTCCAACCCACAATTCACTGCGAGAGGGCGGAGTTTAGTGAAGCTAAAATAAGAGATAAGCTTCACTACATTAATAAATGTACGTTTACAGTAAAGATTGCATAAGAAATAATACGCCTCTGAGAATAGGTTGTTTCAGAACACAATATTATTTCAACTTTAACTAATGTCACAGAATCAGGGACTTGCAGAGGAATTTTGAGGGGCAGTTGCTCTGACCTGAACAAAGGGCATTTTAATTCATTTCATAAAACTTGATGATGATGATCGTTCGTTTGTTATACATCACAAACTCACCTTTTCTGACAACGTTAGGGTGGCCATTTCCATAACACCAAAAAGGAGCATTTAGTGAGGCAAGAATAATTACATAGGACTCTGGTGTACTCGCAACTACAATACAATTTTGTGCATCATATCGATGACATCATGATACAGTGATTCTGAAACAGTCTACTCTATTCATTGCCAGAATATTTTTTGAAAAAAAATTTGACCTGAAGATGTACCTGCAGCTCGTGGGTTACTTTTGTTTTTCTGTGCTGGCATGTCGCATGTCCCTTGACTACAAACGTCCACTTCACAGCGACATCCAAGTTGTGCTCTTTTGTCCATTCCGGATTAAATGAGGTCTGAAGTTTCAGCAAGTTACCGTTATGATGTGACGAAGCCAGCACGTGGACTCCACTTCCACGTCGTGGAGGCTTGTTTACGTTTTTAACCAATGATATATCAGATATTTATTTGACACCTCATTCAGCATCGCTATGGACACAACTGAGGCCATGTATCGATAACCGGGCACTTGATAAATCCACGGTTCAGAATCGCTACCCCCCTTCCTCGGATGGTTCCAAATCTATGTATTTGCCCCTCTGAAACATTATTTAAAAACATGGAATAAGCTTCTGTTGCTATGCAGATGATACTCAGCTATATATCTCATCAAGACCAGATGATTCCTCCCAGCTATCCAAACTGACAGAGTGCATTGAAGATATAAAACATTGGATGACCGGTAATTTCCTTCTTTTAAATTCTAATATAACAGAAATATAACTTATCGGTCCAAAGACACGCAAACCAAATATTTCTGATTATAAACTGCAAGTTGAAGGATGTGCTGTTACTCCAACAAATACTGTAAAAGATCTAGACGTTATATTAGACAGCAACCTGTCATTTCAAAATCACATCTCAAATGTCACAAAAACAGCCTTTCTATCACAATACAACCCATCACGCTCTCTAAGATCTCTAAACTCAGGACTTTTGATAACACCTAGAATAACTAAATCCACCAAAGGGGGTCGAGCTTTCTCATACGTAGCACCTAAACTCTGGAATAACCTTCCTGATACTTTTACTCATTTACTTGTGACTTCTGCTCGCTTATATTACACAGTGATTCCCTTTATGATCCTCTTTTCACACCAGCTGCTTAACATTGAACATCCATTTGCACTTGTTTGTTATAACTGAATGAACTCACTGTTATCTTGTTATTTCTCTTTCAGTCTGAGTCGCTGTGATCTGACAGAGAAAAGTTGTTCATCACTGGCGTCAGTTCTCAGATCAAACTCCTCAAGTCTGACAGAACTGAACCTGAGTCACAATAATCTGAAGGATTCAGGAGTGAAGCTGCTCTCTGATGGACTGAAGAATACAAACTGTAAACTACAGATATTACAGTAAGTACATTCTTAATCCAATAAGTGTGAGCGTCTACATTTGCATCATTTAAATTGTGTTTTCTTACATTTTAGCAGTAAACCTCACAAAACAACATCAATTACATTTAATATTAAGCACAAATACTGCAGGTTTTGTTATACTGAAGTTGAAGTTTTGCACCTTGTAAGTGAAGTGATAGTTATGAAAGTAAAAAAGCTTTGCAACTGAATTCAGACATCAAGAATCAGTGTTTGGATCTTAACAATGGTGACGATCAACAAAACTGCTTTAAACTGCAGTGCATGTTGAGTGCCAACTTCATACAACCTTATTCATGACTCCCAGCATGCATTGCAACACAAATACATTAAACAAATGAATTGTTCTATTATCTTATAAAATGTGTATTTTGGTTTGTATTTAGGTTGTTTAAGGATGTTCAGAGTTGATCTGTTTATCTGTTTACGATGAGAAATAGTTTCCTTTCTATCGGTCTCCAGACGTTGTGTCGAACTGACAGGTGTGCTTTGATCTTAAAAACTCCGATTGCACTTTTTGCCCGTTCATTCACCTTCTGTTCTTCAGAACCTGTGAAGCATTATCTTTATGCTATGCAATTTTTCGCTCTTTACTTACCTACTGGTCCATACAACACTGCCCCGTCCCGTCACATACTGGGCCTTTTTCAGGGCCTGGCACCCACTTTTTGACTCAAGAGAGCGTCCTTCTCCTGGGTGTATTGTTAAACGTAGTGTAGTTTCTGCTCAACGTTGTGACATGCTGTTCCCGCTGCCTTCTTCACTCTCTACTCGACAGTGCGTCGTGCAGCCAAGACTTCAGGCAGATGAGGTCCGCAGCACCGCTCGCCTCACTAGGGCGCCGCCCACGATGAGGCAGACATTCTACCATCCACACAACCTCTGACCGAGTCTGACCGAGATGTCCTCAGGGTTCTACTTCATCGTCCCTGTTACGTCTCCCTATTTAAAATATATCTAGGAGAAAATAGGGTCTGTAACATATTTATTTAAGTAAAATAAATTGAAATGAAATAAATGAACGGGTTCAGTTACTGAAAAATTGTGTGATGATTGTGTGATGTGATGAAACAGGCAGAGACAAATTTGAATTAATAATTAATTTAGTAATTTAAAAACATAAGAAAACACCCGATCGATTTACAAAGTAATTGTGAACTTAGAAAATAATATCTACAGAAGGTATACTCAACTTGTAAACAAATACACGGAACCCAAAAGCGAGGGACTATGAGCGGGGCTAAAGCAAAGAAATCATCAAAACAAAACATCTACTAACTTATCAAAATAAAGTACTTAACTACCTTAGAAATAAAGACAGAAATAAACACCTTACACAACTAAGCTACCCTAACTAACTAACTAACATAAATACATAAAGTAGCACCCGCTCCTTACCTGGTGTGTATTTACAAACTTAGGTTCTACGTGTTGTGTTATGTAGGTCACGTGACATGCTACTGTCCCATCACTCTTGAGTCCGAGATTGTAAATGATCAGTAGACACGTCGCAAGCAATCCAACAGTCAACCTTAAAAATGTAGTCAAAAGAATCCCCCAAAACACAGTGTCATCAACAAAACATCAATCGGGAAGGCTAGCAAACAAACAACAAGAATGTCAATGCAAACAAAAGAAAATCCGCTCCTCTCTCTTTCCTCTGGTCACTTCCACTTTATACAGGGAAGGTGAGCTCCAATTGGTTCTTTGGCGATGATTGATGTCCGGATCAGCCAATCGCG
The DNA here is from genome assembly GCF_947034865.1 of Barbatula barbatula. Lineage (NCBI taxonomy): Eukaryota > Metazoa > Chordata > Actinopteri > Cypriniformes > Nemacheilidae > Barbatula > Barbatula barbatula. Next base: position 1,044,062 of record NC_136764.1, read on the forward strand.
GACCTAAGAACTAATGACAGCTGAGAATGATAGAGAGAAAGAAAAAGGAAACAACCAAAATACATAGCGGACGTAACAGTCCCCAAGAAAGGTGGGGGGCTGCGTTCTCTGAACTCCGTGAAGACCTGTAGTGTCAAGTTTGTGACAGTTACCTCACGTTTTGAAAAAGTCTTATGATCCTACGACTTAATTTAAGATTGTAATTAACATGTACACTATTACTTACTTTATTATGTATTACATGTTTTTCCCTAGAACAATCTTATGGCATTCAAAGTTACTAATAACACTAGAATAAATGTCTTTGTTATGGATGTAGCCTCGGTTCCCTCTTCTGTAGGACAAAAAGGTGAATGAATGGGCACGACATCTTCCCTTTTATACCCGTATGTACGTGGCGGAGTCTGGCGTGCCATCCCATTCACCAAGTTCATTGGCCTTTTCAAAGTATAATCAGAGATGATAGGTTCTCTAGTCAAACCCCATTCTGTCAGTCTCGACACAACGTCAAAAGACAGACAGAAAGGGAACTTACATTGTTAAGGGTTGCAAAAGCACCTGATGAGTTTTGCATTACATGCTGTTCGGTTTGAAAGATGAACTTTAGCAAATAGCTGCCAATCTGGATCATGGCAAGTCTACCCGGAAGACAATGTAATAAACAACCTAAACCAATTCATAATGTTCAGCCAACTTAATATTAGACTAAATTCAAAGGCAGTTATTGTAAATTAATATATCACAGACAACAATTTTGATATACTTTGATTACTGAAGTCTGGGTTAAACCAAATTATTATTGCGGTCTAAATAAGTACCCCACCAAAGCTACTGTTATATGCATGAGCCACGTCTGGTTGGTTAAGGTGGTGGTGTTGCAACAATCTTTAGAGACTTTCTAACTGTCATTTAGAGAACAGAGCATCAATTTAAATCCGTTTACATGCTTGCGATGAACATAATTGTTTCAAACAAAAGTAAAAATCCATTGCTTTCTATTACACTGGCTACTGTATATAGACCCCGTGGGCCCTACACTGATTTTCTGAAAGAGTTTGCGGATTTCTTATCCGACATATTGGTTAACGTTGATAAAGTACTAATAGTGCTAACAATGCATTAGTAGTGGTGTTAACAGAACTACTTCACTCTTTTGGAGTAAAACAAGACATCAATGGACCCACTCATCGATTTAATCATACACTAGACTTGATTATATATCACAGAGCCGATGTTACGACTGGCTCAGAGCCACAACAAAAGATAGGAGACCATGCCTCAAACAAGCAGTGCAAAACATACATTTATTGTACGTGTAACACAAGTTTAACCTGTCATGATCCTGCCTCTCCTTGTCTTGGTTTTCGAGTCTTGTGGCAGGATCATGTCAGTCCCATGTGTTTTGTGTGGAGAAAGAGCATTGTTTTGGTTTGAGAAGCCATGCTCTCTCTCCGGTGTCACGTCCTTTAGTCCCGCCCCCTTGTTTCCCCGTTTAGCGGTCCATTAGTGTTAGTCTTGTCTCCAGCCCTGATCCATCTTTCCCTTAGTGTTTCAGTCCCCTCACCTGCCTCGGGCAATCCTCCTGTTAGCTTTCCCTTAGTGTTTCATCCATGTCACCTGCCGCCACTCTCCCTGTGTCATCAGTCCTTGTTAGTGTTTCCCCTTATCAAGCCCCAGTTTCCCTCTGTCTCTTGTCGGTTCATTTTGCATTTTGCACATTTACCCTTCGTCTGTCTGGATTACCCGTGTTCCTGTTCCCTGGACTCAAGTTTGTGGACTTAGTTTGTTGTTCTTTAGACCTTGTTTGTTTTGCTCCCCTTGTGGGAAGTTTTAGTTGTTAGTCTTATTTTGTTCTTGTTTTCCCCATCGAGGGTTTTTGCTTTGTAATAAAGTCTAGTTGTTCGACACATGTCTGCCTGCGCTTGGGTTCTAATCCACACAACCATAACATAACCAACAGAACCAAAATATCAGGTGTGGATGTAAATATCAGTAATGTAGTGCGAGTGCATGGATGTATTGTATGTATGTGAATGTTGAGTGTAAAACATAAAAGACATAAACATAAATCAACTCAAACGTCCATCTGCATAAACGGCTGGTGTCCGAAGCGAGGATGAACCTCCTGGTCCAACATTCGAGCTTCTATTTCAACACCATTCTTCCCAGGTGACAGCAATTAGGCCTGCAATAGAGGAGGGGCAAGAGAACCAGCAAAGACAGGCCAAGGGCCGTAACAGCCGATATTACCAATATAGATATCATACCTCAAAGCGATGATGTCACTGATCACTATCTTATAACATGTACACTGCGCACTGCAGGAATCAGCCGTTTAATTTGTTATTGACAGGGTAGAACAATTACCTCGACTACTAAAGATAGTTTCGCAAAGAGCTTTCCAGATCTGACTCCTTTAATAAACATACCAATAAATTCAGAATCGCTCGATGACATGACCAGCAAATTGGGCACTATTTTCTCTAATACATTAGAAGCTGTCGCACCTATGAAGTAAAAAAAGATTCATGAGAAAAACACAGCATTGTACAATAGCACCACTCGCGCCCTTAAAAGAGAAACGTGTAAACTAGAGCGCAAATGTAAACAAACCCAAAACAAATGTAAACAAACCCAAAACAAATGTAAACAAACCCAAAAAGGTGTTTCAGGTAAATCAGATAAAGGTAAAATCTCACTCCTAGTCCTGGTTGACCTTAGTGCTGCGCTAGATGCTGTAGACCATAACATACTTCTAGATCACTTATACAATTGTACCGGTATTGAGGGACAGGCACTACGATTGGTTCAGATCTTATCAGACAGACATTAATTTGTCTATTTAAAATGTGGAATCATCTAATCTAACGCAAGTAAAATATGGATTACCTCAGGGATCAGTTTTAGGACCCGTGCTGTTCCATTTACATGCTGCTGCTCGGAAACATTATTAAAAAACATGGAATAAGCTTCTGTTGCTATGCAGATGATACTCAGCTATATATCTCATCAAGACCAGATGATTCCTCCCAGCTATTCCAATTGGCAGAGTGCATTGAAGATATAAAACATTGGATGACCTGTAATTTCCTTCTTTTAAATTCAAATTAAACAGAAATATTACTTATCGGAACAAAGACACGTAAACCGAATATTTCTTTTTATAACCTGCAGGATGTACTGTTACTCCAACAAATACAGTAAAAGATCTAGACGTTATATTAGACAGCAACCTGTCATTTCAAATCACATCTCAAATGTCACAAAAACAGCCTTTTTCCACCTAAGAAATGTTGCCAAATTACGTGTTGCTGACGTAGAGAAGCTTATTCATGCATTTATGACCTCAAGACTTGACTACTGTAATGCGCTACTTAGTGTTTGTCCTGCATCATCAATAAACAAACTACAGTTAGTTCAGAACGCACCTGCCAGAGTTCTAACCAGGTCCAGAAAATACCATCACATAACCCCAATGTTATCAACCCTTCACTGGATACACATTAAGTATCGTATTGACTTAAGTATTTTAATCACTTATAAAGCCTTAAAGGGTTTAGCCCCTTACCTACCTAACAGAGCTTCTATCACACTACAACCCATCACGCTCTCTAAGATCTCAAAACGCAGGACTTTTGATAACACCTAGAATAACTAAATCCACCAAAGGGGGTCGAGCTTTCTCATACGTAGCACCTAAACTCTGGAATAACCTTCCTGATATTATTAGAGGATCAGACACACTCGCCCAATTTAAATCTAGATTAAAAACGCATCTTTACAGACAAGCATTCACTAAATGCTAAATAAACCACCGGGAGACTGCTGACATTAGATATTATTTACTAGGTGTTTATATAACAAGTTAAACTATTCATGGACTGTGTTCTACCTTTTTTGTGTTTTTCTTATTTTCCCCTGTAAAGCTGCTTTAGAACAATGCACAATGTGAAAAGCACAATGTAAATAAAATTGAATTGAATATGTAACAAAGCAGATAACATGGAGGTGTGTCGATAAAGTGCCGAGGACAGAACCCTTTTTATCAGAAAGTTGGGTGTCAGGAATGAAGTGGGGAAGAACCCAATTGCAGGCAGACACAGGGATGAAAGGGGTTAACAATAAGTTTAATTAATAAACAGAAAAAAAAACCACGAGGGGGTAAAACAGGACAAGACAAATAATAATGACAACAGGACACTGACTAACTAAACGACTCGACTCGACTCGACTCGACTCGACTCGACTCGACTCGACTCACCAAACACAGGGTAACAATAATTCAAGACGCGAATACTCCAAGAAACATGTAGCACATGGTGAAGTCTTATAAAGGCACAGCATCCAAAGTATGAAATACAATGAACGAGCACAGGACAATGAACACGAGGATGTTTTAAAGGGAGACAGACAAAGGATAATTAACAAGGGTCAGGTGTGGGTACTGAAACACTCAGGGAAGGTTAACGAGTCAAAAGGGCGGGAAACACTGACGAGACACGAGAAAGCACATGGCAAGTCAGAATCAAAACAAAGCCATGTCTTTCTCACACAAAACCTAAGGCTATGCCATGACTCCGCTGCAAGACAAAGAATAAACATGACATGATAGTGGAATCATGACAGTTGGGGGTATTTAGCGCAGATACATGACTTTAGTCTTAAAAATCAAGTGCTTATGTACATTTATAATGTTTTTATTTTGTATTTCTCATTTATTTGGTGCCCCTGGGAACTTGCCCAATTGGCCATATGGTTAATCCGCCACTGCCTATAGTAAATGTGTATATGGATTATGACTTTGTTGTGCTCTGGGCATGGATGTATTAAAGGTTTGCAGAGATGATTTCCTCCGAGAAAACTCTTCCACAGCGTAATGCAAATCCAGCTGCCTCACAAGATTGCATTCAATGGCCATTAAAGATGGAGAACTGAGATGTCTTTGACACATTTCTGTGGTTTTAAACTCATTTTGTTATTTTGCCTGCATGTGACTTCAGCACGCTTATATTACACAGTGATTCCCTTGATGATCCTCTTTTCACACCAGCTGCTTAACATTGAACATCCATTTGCTCTTGTTTGTTATAACTGAATGAACTCACTGTTATCTTGTTATTTCTCTTTCAGTCTGAGTCGCTGTGATCTGACAGAGAAAAGTTGTTCATCACTGGCGTCAGTTCTCAGATCAAACTCCTCAAGTCTGACAGAACTGAACCTGAGTCACAATAATCTGAAGGATTCAGGAGTGAAGCTGCTCTCTGATGGACTGAAGAATACAAACTGTAAACTACAGATATTACAGTAAGTACATTCTTAATCCAATAAGTGTGAGCGTCTACATTTGCATCATTTAAATTGTGTTTTCTTACATTTTAGCATTAAACCTCACAAAACAACATCAATTACATTTAATATTAAGCACAAATACTGCAGGTTTTGTTATAATGAAGTTGAAGTTTTGCACCTTGTAAGTGAAGTGATAGTTATGAAAGTAAAAAAGCTTTGCAACTGAATTCAGACATCAAGAATCAGTGTTTGGATCTTAACAATGGTGACAATCAACAAAACTGCTTTAAACTGCAGTGCATGTTGAGTGCCAACTTCATACAACCTTATTCATGACTCCCAGCATGCATTGCAACATGAATACATTAAACAAATGAATTGTTCTATTATCTTATAAAATGTGTATTTTGGTTTGTATTTAGGTTGTTTAAGGATGTTCAGAGTTGATCTGTTTATCTGTTTACGATGAGAAATAGTTTCCTTTCTATCGGTCTCCAGACGTTGTGTCGAACTGACAGGTGTGCTTTGATCTTAAAAACTCCGATTGCACTTTTTGCCCGTTCATTCACCTTCTGTTCTTCAGAACCTGTGAAGCATTATCTTTATGCTATGCAATTTTTTGCTCTTTACTTACCTACTGGTCCATACAACACATATCAGCAACATCGCCGTTCATAACCCAATATGTGTTTCCGATGGGCAGCACTGAACGGCCCATAGCGACTTCCTGCCATCAGACGTGAAAGACTCCCTGGAGCTCTCAACTTCGGCCGGTCAAACCCAGGACGAGGCTGATGCTGCCGCGAGGGTTGGGTTGCAGTGAACTGCACCGACTTCCCGAAACACTCGCTGATGGATTGGTACCCTGTACCTATCTTCAGGACGTCCATCACAAGCTCACGTGGACCAAGAATACCCCCTTTTCGGCGCATTCGCGTCCGACATGCTCCCTTGCCTTGACTCGATGCACCCATTACGCAGGGTGGACTGTTCGGTGACACCTTTCTCCACAGCGTTCCGCTGCCCCCTCTTTAGGCGGCCCCCCTTGGTAGGAGCATTGAGGGAGGCATTAAGAAAAGTTAACCTGACAGGGACAACCCAGGGAGGCCAGGACATTGGGCGTGGCTCCAGTCAACACCTCTGTCGTGTCGCACTGGGATGGCTCCTGCCCCGTCCCGTCACATACCTTTTTCAGGACCTGGCACCCACTTTTTGACTCAAGAGAGCGTCCTCCTCCCTGGGTGTATTGTTAAACGTAGTGCAGTTTCTGCTCAACGTTGTGTCAGGCTGTTCCCGCTACCTTCTGCACTCTCTGAACTAAGCTCTTCAGGCCTCCTTTCAGAATGTTGACGCAGAGGCACGTCCTGAGGTCCGTCTGACATCAGGATTGGCAATCGACCTGCAGGACACGTACTTTCATGCCTCGATCCTCCCTCACTCGGCAGATGTCACAGCTCACCCTACTGCTCCTCCTCCGGATTCCACCCCGCGCTGTCCAGCATGTTTGGTTGCAGTTCAGGCAGGCACACGTGGTATTGTTGCCTCCCTGGACACCACCCATCACCTGCCCTGACCAAGGCCCCCCTCGGCCAGGACAGTTTTTTTTTTTAGCTACATTTAAAACATATCAATGGCCAATATAAGGCTCTAATACTCACTGACTGCATATAGCCTGGAAGTTAACAATTTTGAATTGTAAAAAAACAATTGTGTTGGGTACAACTGTGTGTGTGTGTGTGTGTGTGTGTGTGTGTGTGTGATAGGACACTCTAAATTATAAATCATGAATTCATTTGCTGTGAGTGTGAAGAGTTTATTTCTTGTTTCAGGCTGTTTAACTGCAGTATTGGATCTGAAGGTTGTGTTGCTCTGGCTTCAGCTCTGAGATCAAACCCCTCACATCTGACAGAACTTGATCTGAACTATAATAATCCAGGAGATTCAGGAGTGAAGCTGCTCTCTGATCTACTGAAGGATCCTCAATGTAAACTACAGAAACTACAGTAAGTCTCTAAGTCTCTAAAACTCCAGTTCTATTTATAAACAATAAGGAATGTTAAAGATGGATAATTAAATTATTAATAAAATTAAAAGTTTTTATTATTAAATGAACTTGATGACACAGTGCTTCATTGCAAATTATATCCTTGTATATGCTTTCACTGCAGTTGAATAATGGGGGCAGGATATCAAGCAGGGGCGGTTCTAGACCCTTTTTAGGTGGGCTTCAGCCCCGCTGTTTTTCATCTTAGCCCCTCTAAACCTATCAGCTCTCAACTATCTTTGATGAAATATAAGGTTACCTGAACAAATGCAGGACATGTTGATTACACAGATTAAAGGAGCCTTGTCTGTTTTTTAGAAGGATCCATTGACAGAAATGTAATATGATATACAGAACTATGTCTTCAGAAGTGAAGATGTAATGAACTGTTTGTTTGTTTTACCTTAGAATAAGCTATTTCTATCTACATACAGAGTGGGTCTACAGAGCCTACATGGAATTCATCATTTTTGTACAGTAGCCCTAAACGAACAAACAGCTCCACAAATGCGTTTCCTCTTCCTCTCCCTTTACCCTGCAGTACAGTGTCCGGTTGTTCCTGATTTTACAAAAGGGGAGAAAAACATCTACTGACTTACTCCTAACTGCTATCTCACTGTCAGATCTAACGCCTTTAACAGCGTTGCTATTTACCGTTAGCTAGCTCTGCACTCAAACGTGCTGTGCAATGCAAGCATGAAATGCTGAGCTTCATCATAGCTTAGACCACACAAACTGCTCCTCTGGGGTGATTTTTAGACGATCTTTCTCTCCAACACCCTGCCTGACTTTTATCCTTCTTTTTATACTTAAAATCTTCAAACCCTTTATTTTATGCAATAAATGTGACATTTGTCTTTCTAATGACTTTTTGTCTTACCTACTAACATTACTCCCTCGTACTGAATTGTGATGCAATGCTAATGTGGTCTCCATGTTATTCCTTTCTAGCTGACTGAACGAGCAGCTTTATTTTATGGCAAGCCGAATTAGCTTAAATTTTCCTCAGAGTTACTCGTCGTAATTGTAATTCAATTCTTACTAGTATAAATGCAGAGCTCTCTAATTAAATTATTACTAGTAAAATACAATTGCAGATCTCTCATTCCAATAGAGTTTTCTAATTCAAATGTTACTAGTAAAATCTGTATTAGAGAGCTCTGTAATTAAAAATGAATGGAAGTCAATGGAGATATATGACTAGTCATAATTGAATTATAGAGCTCTCTAATTTAATTCTTTCCTTACCGAGCTCGCTCGTTGGTTTTTTTCAACTAATTTTACCAGTTGAAAGTAAGTTACAAAACACAAACTGAGTTTTAATCGACTCAAAAAATATTAAATAGACCGGGCACCTGAAGTAATTTGATTTGGACCCGACCCGGACCCGGCTAACCGGTTCAAATATAGACCCGAACCCGCACGGTCCTCCGTGAAGACCTGTAGTGTCAAGTTTGTGACAGTTACCTCACGTTTTGAAAAAGTCTTATGATCCTACGACTTAATTTAAGATTGTAATTAACATGTACAGTATTACTTACTTTATTATGTATTACATGTTTTTCCCTAGAACAATCTTATGGCATTCAAAGTTACTAATAACACTAGAATAAATGTCTTGTGACGGATGTAGCCTCGGTTCCCTCTTCTGTAGGGCAAAAAGGTGAATGAATGGGCACGACATCTTCCCTTTTATACCCGTATGTACGTGGCGGAGTCTGGCGTGCCATCCCATTCACCAAGTTCATTGGCCTTTTCAAAGTATAATCAGAGATGATAGGTTCTCTAGTCAAATCCTATTCTGTCAGTCTCGACACAACGTCAAAAGACAGACAGAAAGGGAACTTACATTGTTAAGGGTTGCAAAAGCACCTGATGAGTTTTGCATTACATGCTGTTCGGTTTGAAAGATGAACTTCAGCAAACAGCTGCCAATCTGGATCATGGCAAGTCTACCCTGAAGACAATGTAATAAACAACCTAAACCAATTCATAAAGTTCGGCCAACTTAATATTAGATCACTAAATTCAAAGGCAGTTTTTCTTAATTAAATTATCACAGACAACATTTTTGATATACATTGATTACTGAAGCCTGGGTTAAACCAAATTATTATTGGGGTCTAAATAAGTACCCCACCAAAGCTACTGTTATATGCATGAGCCACGTCTGGTTGGTTAAGGTGGTGGTGTTGCAACAATCTTTAGAGACTTTCTAACTGTCATTCAGAGAACAAAGCATCAATTTAAATCCGTTTACATGCTTGCGATGAACATAATTGTTTCAAACAAAAGTAAAAATCCATTGCTTTCTATTACACTGGCTACTGTATATAGACCCCGTGGGCCCTACACTGATTTTCTGAAAGAGTTTGCGGATTTCTTATCCGACATATTGGTTAACGTTGATAAAGTACTAATAGTGCTAACAATGCATTAGTAGTGGTGTTTACAGAACTACTTCACTCTTTTGGAGTAAAACAAGACATCAATGGACCCACTCATCGATTAAATCATACACTAGACTTGATTATATATCACAGAGCCGATATTACCAATATAGATATTATACCTCCAAGCGATGATGTCACTGATCACTATCTTATAACATGTACACTGCGCACTGCAGGAATCAGCCGTTTAATTCGTTATCGACAGGGTAGAACAATTACCTCGACTACTAAAGATAGTTTCGCAAAGAGCTTTCCAGATCTGACTCCTTTAATAAACATACCAATAAATTCAGAATCGCTCGATGACATGACCAGCAAATTGGGCACTATTTTCTCTAATACATTAGAAGCTGTCGAACCTATGAAGTCAAAAAAGATTAATGAGAAAAACACAGTACAATAGCACCACTTGCGCCCTTAAAAGAGAAACGTGTTAACTGGAGCGCAAATGTAAACAAACCCAAAACAAATGTAAACAAACCCAAAAAGGTGTTTCAGGTAAATCAGATAAAGGTAAAATCTCACTCCTAGTCCTGGTTGACCTTAGTGCTGCGCTAGATGCTGTAGACCATAACATACTTCTAGATCAATTATACAATTATACCGGTATTGAGGGACAGGCACTACGATTGGTTCAGATCTTATCAGACAGACATTAATTTGTCTATTTAAAATGTGGAATCATCTAATCTAACGCAAGTAAATTATGGATTACCTCAGGGATCGGTCTTAGGACCGGTGCTGTTCCATATACATGCTGCTGCTTGGAAACATTATTAAAAAACATGGAATAAGCTTCTGTTGCTATGCAGATGATACTCAGCTATATATCTCATCAAGACCAGATGATTCCCCCCAGCTATCCAAACTGGCAGAGTGCATTGAAGATATAAAACATTGGATGACCTGTAATTTCCTTCTTTTAAATTCTAATATAACAGAAATATTACTTATCGGACCAAAGAAACATAAACCGAATATTTCTGTTTCTAAACTGCAAGTTGAAGGATGTACTGTTACTCCAACAAATACAGTAAAAGCTCTAGGCGATATATTAGACGTAAACCTGTCATTTCAAAATCACATCTCAAATGTCACAAAAACAGCCTTTTTCCACCTAAGAAATGTGCTTATTCATGCATTTATGACCTCAAGACTTGACTACTGTAATGCGCTACTTAGTGGTTGTCCTGCATCATAAATAAACAAACTACAGTTAGTTCAGAACGCAGCTGTCAGAGTTCTAACCAGGTCCAGAAAATACCATCACATAACCCCAATGTTATCAACCCTTCTCTAGATACACATTAAGTATCGTATTGACTTTAAAGTTATTTTAATCACTTATAAAGCCTTAAAGGGTTTAGCCCCTACCTACCTAACAGAGCTTCTATCACACTACAACCCATCACGCTCTCTAAGATCTCAAAACTCAGGACTTTTGATAACACCTAGAATATCTAAATCCACCAAAGGAGGTCGAGCTTTCTCATACGTAGCACCTAAACTCTGGAATAACCTTCCTGATATTATTAGAGGATCAGACACACTCGCCCAATTTAAATCTAGATTAAAAAACGCATCTTTACAGACAAGCATTCACTTCATGCAGAATATGCTAAATAAACCACCGGGAGATGCTGACATTAGATATTATTTACTAGAATAATTTATCTTGTTCTAGAAACACAATGTTTTAACTTTTTTGTGTTTTGCTTATTTTCTCCTGTAAAGGTGTTTTGGAACAATGCATATTGTTAAAAGCGCTATATGAATGAAAACTTCTATGAAGAGTTTGGATTGTGACACAGAATATATGTTAGATTAGTTTAAAGCACTTGCCCCCGTACCCTTAACTAGGTGTGTAAACATTTCTGGGAAAACCTGGTGTTCATAGAGAATGTCCACTAAATTTTTTTTTCCTTCAAATTGACCACCACCCCTCATACTGAATTTCACCATTAAAGTATTTAACATGATTCTGTAAAAGAAACTCCTCAGGATTACTTCACAGAGTAGATACTGTTAGGCGTGTGAATAAGGACTCAGATGCAGGAGATTAAATCACAAAAGGGGTTTATTGATCCTACTGGTTAGAAATCCAGTACACAGTGAGACGGGGCACTCCTGGTTTGAAAACAGCAAACGATAACAAAAAACAATAATCCAGAGAAGGCGAGCTAGCGCCAGGTCCGTCTGGTAAAGCAGGGAAACCGAATGGGAGAGATAACGTCCAAACCGGCCTCAACGAGACTGCTTTGAAAAACAAGGAAACAAAACACAGACTGTAATCCCACACGAGAAACAACACATACCGTAATCCCACACGAGACCGTAATCCCACACGAGAAACAAAACACAGAGCGTAATCCCACACGAGAAACAAAACACAGACCGTAATCCCACACGAGAAACAAAACACAGACCGTAATCCCACACGAGAAACAAAACACAGACTGTAATCCAACACGAGAAACAAAACACAGACCGTAATCCAACACGAGAAACAAAACACAGACCGTAATTCCTCATGAGAAACAAAACACAGACTGTAATCCCACACGAGACCGTAATCCCACACGAGAAACAAAACACAGACCGTAATCCCACACGAGAAACAAAACACAGACCGTAATCCCACACGAGAAACAAAACACAGACTGTAATCCATGAGAAACAAAACACAGACCGTAATCCCACACGAGAAACAGACCGTAATCCCACACGAGAAACAAAACAAAGACTGTAATCCCACACGAGAAACAAAACACAGACCGTAATCCCACACGAGAAACAAAACACAGACCGTAATCCCACATGAGAAACAAAACACAGACCGTAATCCCACACGAGAAACAAAACACAGACTGTAATCCACGAGAAACAAAACACAGACAAAACACAGACCGTAATCCCACACGAGAAACAAAAAGTAGATTAAATCACAAAAGGGGTTTATTGATCCAACTGGTTAGAAATCCAGTACACAGTGAGAGACGGGGCACTCCTGGTTTGAAAACAGCAAACGATAAAAAAAAAACAATAATCCAGAGAAGGCGAGCTAGCGCCAGGTCCGTCTGGTAAAGCAGGGAAACCGAATGGGAGAGATAACGTCCAAACCGGCCTCAACGAGACTGCTTTGAAAAACACGGAAACAAAACACAGACCGTAATCCAACACGAGAAACAAAACACAGACCGTAATTCCTCATGAGAAACAAAACACAGACTGTAATCCCACACGAGAAACAAAACACAGACTGTAATCCCACATGAGAAACAAAACACAGACCGTAATCCCACATGAGAAACAAAACACAGACCGTAATCCCACACGAGAAACAAAACACAGACTGTAATCCACGAGAAACAAAACACAGACAAAACACAGACCGTAATCCCACACGAGAAACAAAAAGGAGATTAAATCACAAAAGGGGTTTATTGATCCAACTGGTTAGAAATCCAGTACACAGTGAGACGGGGCACTCCTGGTTTGAAAACAGCAAACGATAACAAAAAACAATAATCCAGAGAAGGTGAGCTAGCGCCAGGTCCGTCTGGTAAAGCAGGGAAACCGAATGGGAGAGATAACGTCCAAACCGGCCTCAACGAGACTGCTTTGAAAAACACGGAAACAAAACACAGACCGTAATCCCACACGAGAAACAAAACAAAGACTGTAATCCCACATGAGAAACAAAACACAGACCGTAATCCCACACGAGAAACAAAACACACAGACCGTAATCCCACACGAGAAACAAAACACAGACCGTAATCCCACACGAGAACCAAAACACAGACCGTAATCCCACACGAGAAACAAAACACAGACTGTAATCCCACACGAGAACAAACCATTGACCGTAATCCCACACAAGAACAAACCATTGACCGTAATCCACATGGGTCGTTGAGTAAAGACGACAACGCCACAACCAGTGAGAGAAACACCGTGGTATAAATAGAGATCGCTAATGGGAAACAGGTGTGTACAATGAACGAAATAATAATTGAGACCAGTGACCAGGCGGGAGGAATGTTGGGAATAAGAAAGGAAACCAAAGCATAACAGTATAAAAGTAATAAAACCATAGAAAAAAGGAGAACATAGTACACCAAAACATAACAATATACAGTATATATACAGAGAAAGAAAGAGAAACAAACACAAACTACCATGTGCACACACACAAATACACACAATCCCGTCTCTTAAAAGAAGATGTAGTCTTGCCATGTTAAAGAATGTCAGAAATTCAGTGAAGTTCATCTTTCAAACTGAACAACATGTCAAATCTTCCTTTGGAATCTTGAAAGAAAAATCATTTTATTCATATATAAGCATATTTTTAACGCAATATTCCACAAATACATCACGTAAAATTACCTAAATGATTTAAGCACGTCACATGATAAACTTGAAAAAGTCAAGAAGAAATACTCATTGGATTTAACTTCTCGATCTTTTCAACTTCAGTTTAACATTTATTAATGTTTACACAACATAAATAATTCCTGTAGTTCCACCACAAAATAATTGAATAAAGATCCTTTTTACAAGTTTAAGTGGGTTGAACATGATAAAATGAAGTTGAATTCACTTAATTATTTCTGCATTTAGAATTCCGAGATATTTCTATAATTTAAATTAAAAAAACTAGAACACAATTGTATTAAGTAAAGTTTACTCAATTAATTTCATGAAATCTTCTACGACACAGAATAATTGTTTACAGTGTACTTAACAGGCCTCAAGATTCAAAATCAGTAATGCTGTTTATTTTAAATTCCTCACAGCAGATATATTTTGCTGAGATATATTTTAAGAGAAGAGAAAATGTCATTGTGAACATTTGTTATGTTATGGTTTCAAAATGATAAAGCAAAGAACACTTAACAAATTGTGATAGCTGCCATAATTAAATCTCCTCGGGGGACCATGCCCATAGATTTGGGCTCTGCCCCCAATGTCTATATTGTCTGGCTCCGCCCCTGCATGGCAGTTGACAATGTGCACATCATTTCTTTCAGTTCCTTCGTGTCAAACAAGTAAAACATCAATCTATAAATGTGTGACATACCAAATATACCCATATAAACACATTTAATGGAAATAAATCAGTGTATAAAAATAGCTGAGGTGTGATCTTCAGTTTGAGAATAACAGATTAAGAGATTGTTTTACATCGTGTTTCTTTAATGATATTCTTAAATAAATATTTGTGTTTGTACATATTTGTTTTTGCTTAATTTTGATGTTTGGGTTTAAATGATGCATTAACTGCATCACGTATATGTATGTAAAAATCGTTTGGAAAATATTGATCTATTTTAATTTGCTTTTCCCTGTTCATAACAGAAACACATGAATCATACATTATAGTTTGCTGTAAGTTTTTCTCTCTCTCTGCAGTATTGGATCTGAAGGTTGTGTTGCTCTGGCTTCAGCTCTGAGATCAAACCCCTCACATCTGATAGAACTCAATCTGAACTATAATAAACTAGAAGATTCAGGAGTGAAGCTGCTCTCTGATCTACTGAAGGATCCTCAATGTAAACTACAGAAACTACAGTGAGTGAAAGTGTTATGATGTCATTAAACTGCAGAAATGACTTTCTTACTTGATATTTTTGTCTTGTTTTCCAGCACAAATGTCTAAACATTCTTGAATCAAGATGCATTTTCATAATGAGCAAAATAAACTAAGAAAATAATTCTCGTTTTTTGATGAAAAATATGAAATTTCAGTGAATCTGTGTTAAAACAAGATAAAAAATCTGCCAATGGGGTAAAAAGTATAATCTTGAATTTAGTGACTAAGAAAAAGGTGAAACTTAATTCAAGATTATTTTTCTGACCCCATTGACAGATTTTCTATCTTGTTTTAAGTACAAATTCACTGACATTTCATATTTTTGTCTAAAAACAAAACAGGTGATTTTGCTCATCATGAAAATGCATCTTGATTCAAGACTGTTTAGACATTTGTACTGAAAACAAGACAAAACTACAGAGTTAGAAAGTCATTTTTTGCAGTGTAGTAGAAAATAAACAAATTTTTGTATGTAAGGACGTGTTAAACTCTTTCATCAAGTCTTCATGTGCAAAAGTTTATTGAATTTGAACTTTTTTAAAACACATTTGTTTTTATTTGACCCTCACAAGTCATTTCAGACGTAAACACACATTTATTGTTTCTGTGCCGGTAGAAGAGTTTAAATCCAACACCAGCAACTTATATCTGTGAATAAATGTCTAAATATCTGTCATGTGTTTCTCTATTAACTGACAATAATCCCACAAATATTATAAATCATGAATTCATTTGCTGTGAGTGTGAAGAGTTTATTTCTTGTTTCAGTCTGTCTGACTGCAGTATTGGATCTGAAGGTTGTGTTGCTCTGACTTCAGCTCTGAGATCAAACCCGTCACATCTGACAGAACTCAATCTGAGTGATAATAAACCAGGAGATTCAGGAGTGAAGCTGCTCTCTGATCTACTGAAGGATCCTCAATGTAAACTACAGAAACTACAGTGAGTGAAAGTGTTATTATGTCATTAAACTGCAGAAATGACTTTCTTTCTTGATATTTTTGTCTTGTTTTCCAGTACAAATGTCTAAACATTCTTGAATCAAGATGCATTTTCGTGATGAGCAAAATAACCTGAGAAAATAATTCTTGTTTTAAGATGAAAAATATGAAATGTCAGTGAATTTGTGCTTAAAACAAGATAAAAAATCTGCCAATGGGGTCAGAAAAATAATCTTGAATTTAGTGACTAAGAAAAAGGTGAAATTTAATTCAAGATTATATTTCTGACCACATTGACAGATTTTCTATCTTGTTTTAAGCACAAATTCACTGACATTTCATATTTTTGTCTAAAAACCAAACAGGTGATTTTGCTCATCATGAAAAAGCATCTTGATTCAAGACTGTTTAGACATTTGTACTGAAAACAAGACAAAACTACAGAGTTAGAAAGTCATTTTTTGCATTGTAGTAGAACATAAACAAATGTTTGTATGTAAGGACGTTAAATTTGTAAATAAAAATGTAAAGTTTGTTGAATGTGAACTTTTTTAAAACACATTTGTTTTTATTTGACCCTCACAAGTCATTTCAGACGTAAACACACATTTATTGTTTCTGTGCCGGTAGAAGAGTTTAAATCCAACACCAGCAACTTATATCTGTGAATAAATGTCTAAATATCTGTCATGTGTTTCTCTATTAACTCACAATAATCCCACAAATATTATAAATCATGAATTCATTTGCTGTGAGTGTGAAGAGTTTATTTCTTGTTTCAGTCTGTCTCACTGCAGTATTGGATCTGAAGGTTGTGTTGCTCTGACTTCAGCTCTGACATCAAACCCCTCACATCTGACAGAACTCAATCTGAACTATAATAAACCAGAAGATTCAGGAGTGAAGCAGCTCTCTGATCTACTGAAGGATCCGCAATGTAAACTACAGAAACTACAGTGAGTGAAAGTGTTATGATGTCATTAAACTGCAGAAATGACTTTCTTACTTGATATTTTTGTCTTGTTTTCCAGCACAAATGTCTAAACATTCTTGAATCAAGATGCATTTTCATGATGAGCAAAATAACCTTAGAAAATAATTCTTGTTTTAAGATGAAAAATATGAAATTTCAGTGAATCTGTTTTTAAAACAAACTAATAAATCTGCCAATACGGTAAGAAATATAATCTTGAATTTAGTGACTAAGAAAAAGATGAAACTTAATTCAAGATTATTTTTCTGACCCCATTGACAGATGTTTTAGCTTGTCTTTAACACAGATTCACTGACATTTCATATTTTGGGTCTAAAAACAAAACAGGTCATTTTGCTCATCATGAAAATGAATCTTGATTCAAGAATGTTTAGACATTTGTGCTGGAAAACAAGACAAACATACTGAATAAGAAAGTCTTTTTTTGTCATTTGTTGCAGTGAAATAGAAAATAAATAAATGTTTGTATGTAAGGACGTGTTAAACTCTTTCATCAAGTCTTCATGTGAAAAAGTTTATTGAATTTGAATTTTTTTAAAACACTTTTGTTTTTATTTGACCCTCACAAGTCATTTCAGACGTAAACACACATTTATTGTTTCTGTGCCGGTAGAAGAGTTTAAATCCAACACCAGCAACTTATATCTGTGACTAAATGTCTAAATATCTGTCATGTGTTTCTCTATTAACTGACAATAATCCCACAAATATTATAAATCATGAATTCATTTGCTGTGAGTGTGAAGAGTTTATTTCTTGTTTCAGTCTGTCTGACTGCAGTATTGGATCTGAAGGTTGTGTTGCTCTGGCTTCAGCTCTGAGATCAAACCCCTCACATCTGACAGAACTCAATCTGAGCTTTAATAAACTAGAAGATTCAGGAGCGAAGCTGCTCTCTGATCTACTGAAGGATCCTCAATGTAAACTACAGAAACTACAGTGAGTGAAAGTGTTATGATGTCATTAAACTGCAGAAATGACTTTCTTACTTGATATTTTTGTCTTGTTTTCCAGCACAAATGTCTAAACATTCTTGAATCAAGATGCATTTTCATAATGAGCAAAATAACCTGAGAAAGTAATTCTTCTTTTAAGATGAAAAATATGTAATTTCAGTGAATTTGTTATTAAAACAAACTAATAAATCTGCCAATACGGTAAGAAATATAATCTTGAATTAAGTGACTAAGAAAAAGGTGAAACTTAATTCAAGATTATTTTTCTGACCACATTGACAGATGTTTTAGCTTGTCTTTAACACAGATTCACTGACATTTCATACTTTGGGCCTAAAAACAAAACAGGTCATTTTGCTCATCATGAAAATGAATCTTGATTCAAGAATGTTTAGACATTTGTTCTGGAAAACAAGACAAACATACTGAATAAGAAAGTCTTTTTTTGACATTTGTAGCAGTGAAATAGAAAATAAATAAATGTTTGTATGTAAGGACGTGTTAAACTCTTTTATCAAGTCTTCATGTGCAAAAGTTTATTGAATTTGAACTTTTTTAAAACACATTTGTTTTTATTTGACCCTCACAAGTCATTTCAGACGTAAACACACATTTATTGTTACTGTGCCGGTAGAAGAGTTTAAATCCAACACCAGCAACTTATATCTGTGAATAAATGTCTAAATATCTGTCATGTGTTTCTCTATCAACTGACAATAATCCCACAAAATATTATAAATCATGAATTCATTTGCTGTGAGTGTGAAGAGTTTATTTCTTGTTTCAGTCTGTCTGGCTGCAGTATTGGATCTGAAGGTTGTGTTGCTCTGGCTTCAGCTCTGAGATCAAACCCCTCACATCTGACAGAACTTGATCTGAGTGATAATAAACCAGAAGATTCAGGAGTGAAGCTGCTCTCTGTTTTACTGAAGGATCCACAATGTAAACTACAGAAACTACAGTGAGTGAAAGTGTTATGATGTCATTAAACTGCAGAAATGACTTTCTTACTTGATATTTTTGTCTTGTTTTCCAGCACAAATGTCTAAACATTCTTGAATCAAGATGCATTTTCATGATGAGCAAAATAACCTAAGAAAATAATTCTTCTTTTAAGATGAAAAATATGTAATTTCAGTGAATTTGTTATTAAAACAAACTAATAAATCTGCCAATACGGTAAGAAATATAATCTTGAATTTAGTGACTAAGAAAAAGGTGAAACTTAATTCAAGATTATTTTTCTGACCACATTGACAGATGTTTTAGCTTGTCTTTAACACAGATTCACTGACATTTCATACTTTGGGCCTAAAAACAAAACAGGTGATTTTGCTCATCATGAAAATGAATCTTGATTCAAGAATGTTTAGACATTTGTTCTGGAAAACAAGACAAACATACTGAATAAGAAAGTCTTTTTTTGTCATTTGTTGCAGTGAAATAGAAAATAAATAAATGTTTGTATGTAAGGACGTGTTAAACTCTTTCATCAAGTCTTAATGTGCAAAAGTTTATTGAATTTGAACTTTTTTAAAACACATTTGTTTTTATTTGACCCTCACAAGTCATTTCAGACGTAAACACACATTTATTGTTACTGTGCCGGTAGAAGAGTTTAAATCCAACACCAGCAACTTATATCTGTGAATAAATGTCTAAATATCTGTCATGTGTTTCTCTATTAACTGACAATAATCCCACAAATATTATAAATCATGAATTCATTTGCTGTGAGTGTGAAGAGTTTATTTCTTGTTTCAGTCTGTCTGGCTGCAGTATTGGATCTGAAGGTTGTGTTGCTCTGGCTTCAGCTCTGAGATCAAACCCCTCACATCTGACAGAACTTGATCTGAGTGATAATAAACCAGAAGATTCAGGAGTGAAGCTGCTCTCTGTTTTACTGAAGGATCCTCAATGTAAACTACAGAAACTACAGTGAGTGAAAGTGTTATGATGTCATTAAACTGAAGAAATGACTTTCTTACTTGATGTTTTTGTCTTGTTTTTCAGTACAAATGTCTAAACATTCTTGAATCAAGATGCATTTTCATAATGAGCAAAATAACCTGAGAAAATAATTCTTGTTTTAAGATGAAAAATATGAAATTTCAGTAAATTTGTTTTTAAAACAAACTAATAAATCTGCCAATGGGGTAAAAAATATGATCTTGAATTTAGTGACTAAGAAAAAGGTGAAACTTAATTCAAGATTATTTTTTTAAACCCCATTGACAGATGTTTTAGCTTGTCTTTAACACAGATTCACTGACATTTCATACTTTGGGCCTAAAAACAAAACAGGTCATTTTGCTCATCATGAAAATGAATCTTGATTCAAGAATGTTGAGACATTTGTTCTGGAAAACAAGACAAACATACTGAATAAGAAAGTCTTTTTTTGACATTTGTAGCAGTGAAATAGAAAATAAATAAATGTTTGTATGTAAGGACGTTAAATTTGTAAATAAAAATGTAAAGTTTATTGAATTTGAACTTTTTTAAAACACATTTGTTTTTATTTGACCCTCACAAGTCATTTCAGATGTAAACACACATTTATTGTTTCTGTGCCGGTAGAAGAGTTTAAATCCAACACCAGCAACTTATATCTGTGAATAAATGTCTAAATATCTGTCATGTGTTTCTCTATTAACTGACAATAATCCCACAAATATTATAAATTATGAATTCATTTGCTGTGAGTGTGAAGAGTTTATTTCTTGTTTCAGTCTGTGGAACTGCAGTATTGGATCTGAAGGTTGTGTTGCTCTGACTTCAGCTCTGAGATCAAACCCCTCACATCTGACAGAACTCAATCTGAACTATAATAATCCAGGAGATTCAGGAGTGAAGCTGCTCTCTGATCTACTGAAGGATCCTCAATGTAAACTACAGAAACTACAGTGAGTGAAAGTGTTATGATGTCATTAAACTGCAGAAATGACTTTCTTACTTGATATTTTTGTCTTGTTTTCCAGCACAAATGTCTAAACATTCTTGAATCAAGATGCATTTTCATAATGAGCAAAATAACCTAAGAAAGTAATTCTTCTTTTAAGATGAAAAATATGTAATTTCAGTGAATTTGTTATTAAAACAAACTAATAAATCTGCCAATACGGTAAGAAATATAATCTTGAATTAAGTGACTAAGAAAAAGGTGAAACTTAATTCAAGATTATTTTCTGACCCCATTGACAGATTTTCTATCTTGTCTTTAACACAGATTCACTGACATTTCATACTTTGGGCCTAAAAACAAAACAGGTGATTTTGCTCATCATGAAAATGAATCTTGATTCAAGAATGTTTAGACATTTGTTCTGGAAAACCAGACAAACATACTGAATAAGAAAGTCTTTTTTTGTCATTTGTTGCAGTGAAATAGAAAATAAATAAATGTTTGTATGTAAGGACGTGTTAAACTCTTTCATCAAGTCTTCATGTGCAAAAGTTTATTGAATTTGAACTTTTTTAAAACACAAACAAATTTGTTTTTATTTGACCCTCACAAGTCATTTCAGACGTAAACACACATTTATTGTTTCTGTGCCGGTAGAAGAGTTTAAATCAAACACCAGCAACTTATATCTGTGAATAAATGTCTAAATATCTGTCATGTGTTTCTCTATTAACTGACAATAATCCCACAAATATTATAAATCATGAATTCATTTGCTGTGAGTGTGAAGAGTTTATTTCTTGTTTCAGTCTGTCTCACTGCAGTATTGGATCTGAAGGTTGTGTTGCTCTGGCTTCAGCTCTGAGATCAAACCCCTCACATCTGACAGAACTCAATCTGAACTATAATAATCCAGAAGATTCAGGAGTGAAGCTGCTCTCTGATCTACTGAAGGATCCTCAATGTAAACTACAGAAACTACAGTGAGTGAAAGTGTTATTGTGACATTAAACTGCAGAAATGACTTTCTCTGTATATTATTTTTTATTAACAGTTTGGAAGTTTTAATTACAGACACAAAAACATAAAACAATCAGGACAGCAAAGGCAAAAAAAAAACACACATATGGATTACCTCAATCAGCAAATATATACAAAATAGTTGTTGAAACAAAATAAATATATATCCAATATTCACAATAGTTTTATAATACAGCAAATTTACCACAGGAGGAAGATAGATATTAAACTTCCAAACCCTTCAGGAGAGGTCCCCATGTGGCTTCAAATCGTTTTTGTGAGCAAAACTCTTCAAAATGTAATTGTTCCATTTGAATATTATAAAGCATCTCATTTAACCATCTCTGGAAACAAGGCGTGTGTGATCTTTTCCAATTGAGGAGTATTACTTTTTTGGCCTCAATCAGGCCTACCGTTAGAGCATGCTGAAGAGTACGAGGGATAGTTTCCATTACATCAGAATAGCCAAAAATAGCCAGATTATGGTCAGGTTGAATACTAATTCTGTATGCGCTTGAAAACAATTCAAAAATCTTTGACCAGAAATCATATAAGTTAGGGCAAAACCAAAATAAATGTGCCAATGTCCCCTCTGCCATCCTGCACCTATCACATTGAGAAGATATGGAGGGAAATATTTTGCTTAATCTAGTTTTGGAGTAGTGAATTCGGTGTATAACTTTAAACTGGATTCATTTGTATCTGGAATTTACAGAACAGCTCTTTATTCTCGATAGGCCTTCTTCCCAGATCTCATCAGACACTTCATCGTTCAGTTCAGTAGACCAGGCGGCTTTAAGGTGGTTGGTGCATGTAGATGTTGCAAAAGCCCGAACAAAACCAGATACTAATTGTCTGGTTTCAGGATTAGAAGATAAAAGATTGTGAATAATATGGTTTTCAGGTTTATTTGTAAACTGTGGGATATTTTCCTTTACATAATTTCTGATTTGCAAGTAACGGAAGAAGTGAGACTGCGGAAGTGCAAACTTACTTTTAAGTTGTGAAAAGATGCAAATGTTTTATCTATATAGAGGTCTCCTATATGGCATAAACCTTTTCTCCTCCATCCTACAAAAGAATCATCAATCTGAGAGGGCTCAAATGAAGGATTGCATGAGATTGGAGTATTGAGTGAGACCTTCGGTAATTTATAGAATTTATTTATCTGCTTCAAAATTCTCAAAGAATTTCTCAATACAAAATTAGAGTTTCCTATTTTGCAGATAGATTTATATTCTGTAAAAAGTAAAGCTGGAAGAGAGGACCTTGGCACTGCCTCTGCACAAACCCATAATGGGCATACCTCAGGTGGCATGTTATCCAGGAAGCCCCTTTGCCAAAAAGTGAGAGCTCTTGCATTTGCTGCCCAATAGTAATGTTTAAAAATAGGAAGGCCAAGGCCTCCACAATCAGTAGGTTTTTGCAAGTGGGCTTTTGCTATGCGAGGCGTTTTAAAGTTCCATATAAATGACAGAATAACTGAATCAAGTTGTTTAAAAAAGGTTGCCGGCAAGTAAATAGAGAGATTTTGAAAGAGATAGAGAAACTTAGGCAGAGTAACCATCTTTATCACATTCACACGGTCAATTAGTGATAAAGGAAGCAGTTTCCAACTTTCGATGCTTAATTTAAGTTTGTTAATCATGTCTAAACAATTTAATTTAAATAAATGTTTAGGGTTCTTTGGAATTTTCAGGCCAAGATATGTAAAATGATCCTCCACTATTCTAAATGGTATACTCTTCAAAAAGGCATCGCTTAAGTTATTTGTTAGGGGCAAAAATTCACTTTTACTCCAATTTATTGAGCATCCTGAAAGTTTACTAAAAGTATCAATGTAATCTAAAATCTTGGGGACAGCAACCACAGGGTCAGTAACACACAGTAAAAGATCATCTGCATATAAATTTACCAGACTTTCAGCCTTCCCCAATGAAATACCATGAATATGTGGATGAGTTCTTATTCCTACAGCCAATGGCTCAAGTGCAATGTTGAAAAG
The DNA here is from genome assembly GCF_947034865.1 of Barbatula barbatula. Classification (NCBI taxonomy): domain Eukaryota; kingdom Metazoa; phylum Chordata; class Actinopteri; order Cypriniformes; family Nemacheilidae; genus Barbatula; species Barbatula barbatula. The sequence goes on from NC_136764.1 coordinate 1,068,268, forward strand.
AAGAGGTGATAAAGGATCTCCCTGTCGTACCCCCCTGTGGAGCTTAACAGAGCTGGATCTATTACCATTACTCAAAATAGTTGAGGATGGACTGAAATAGACCGTTTTGATCCAGTCGATAAAATTGTCGCCAAACTGTTTTAGTCAGGGGCGATTCTAGGATTTTTTCAACAGGGGGGCACAATTAATACAGAGGGGCCAATCTTGTGTTGTGTGAACTGTATATCAAAATCATTTTAAGAGTTTAGGAACCTTTAAATTCAGTAATAAACAGTGATACCCTATTATATTTTAATAGCAGTTATTCACTGCTCTAAATCAAAACAAAACAATTTGTGTTAACTTTTCACATTACAAAAGTGAAAGAAAAACTGTAATAAATAAACTTCTGTGAAAACACAGTACACACTAAATTTGAGACTAATTTGATTTACTTTGACACAAAATTCAAGAAAACTACAATATATTGTATAGCAAGATGGCAAGAAAAGTAAACATCAAGTTATAGAAATTAGATACAATTAATTTTAGCCAAACAACTGTTAATACTGACCAAGCAAATAAACAACAACTTAGTTCATAAGTTGTAAAATGTGGCTTATAATAGGTTTATGTATCTGGTTAATTTAAAAAAAGTACAATTCAGCTTCTGAAGGTGGGGAAGTATCCAGCTTTTCCACATCACTTTCACTCTCATCTGTTTCATCCCTAGAGACAGCTATAACACAAAGGCATATTAGTCAAATATAAGGATTTTAACCACATAACTTTATGCATTAATAGAATAACACTCAGGAGTGCACTTTTTCTGTATGATCCTGAAATGACCAATATACTAAAGTACCAATATATAAATTTAAGCAAATGTGCAGCCCTGATTATACCATACCACAACAACAATAACAATACAAACCAACTAAAACACTTTAAAACTTATAACTCGGCGTCTGAACGAATGAAAAATGCGTCTGAACGAATCACGTTGTCGGAAATTGGCATCAGCTATGAGATTCGCTTTTAGAGTTAAATGCCCCATTTTACTTTCACGATTGGTTGATGATGAAATGGAAATGACCATATTTGGATTAAACAACATAGAGAGAGAGAGAGAGAGAGAGAGAGAGAGAGAGAGAGAGAGAGAGAGAGAGAGAGAGGTTTATGATGACGTAATGACACAGTGCAGAAAGCGATGCAGCACCATGGTTGTGATTTAGAACGCCAACTTTTGTTGAATTTAGGAAAAATCTACAGACACAAATAGATTAAAAGTGTAGCAAAATAAAGACGTGTGTATTGTGGACTTTTCTTTTCACCACAAGTCTGAAAGAAGACATGTTATTGAAGACAAATAACGTTAGCCCCAAATCTCACAATTGACAAGTAAAAAATAATAGAAAACTATGTTTTTGCCTACCGTGTCTCAACTTAAAGTGTGTAGCGTTAGATAAACATCATAGATCATACGATTTGTTTCGTCACCTCGCTTGCAATATCACTTGCGTTGTTGCGGCCAAAAAATAAGTAAATCCCATGTTACATTCAGCATCAGGTCAGGTGCATAGTAAATATAACGATTAGCATTATATTAGTCTGCTCTAGGAGATAACATCGTCATCGAACCTGGTCTGTCCTAACACCGAAAGACGGTAGCTGCTAACGTTAATAGTACCAAACCCTTCTTGCACTGCAACAACTCGCTAATCGAAAAAACATAAGCAATATAAAATAGATCAACTTACCGTGTGTTTTTTGTTGTTGTTGGAAAACAGCAGCTTCCTATTCTTGGTCCTCGTTGAGAAGCATCGCGACGCAATCATTAATTACTACAAACTGAACGATTATAATTTGAATTTGTGAGTGACAGACAAGTAGAAGGGTGGGGGCACAATGGGGGGCCAATCAGTTTTCAAGAGGGGCCAGTGCCCCCATGGCCCCTCCCCTGGCTACGCCACTGGTTTTAGTGCTTCAAACATATATGGCCATTCAATTTGATCAAAGGCTTTTTGGGCATCTAGTGAGATAATAGCTGTAGAACTTCTGGCTAACTGACGATCTGCATATAAAATATTAAGAAGTAGGCGGACATTACAAAATGAAAACCTTCCTGGAATAAATCCAGTTTGGTCAGGATGGATAATTGTTGAGATATGTTGTGCTAACCTGGAAGCCAATATTTTCCTCAATACTTTTTGATCAAAATTTAAGAGTGCAATGGGTCTATAACTAGCTGGATTAGTCTCAGGCTTTCCTTTTTTCAAAATTACACAAATGTTTGCATCATACAAAGAATCAGGAAGTTTCTTCCTTTGGATTGAATCCTGTAGCATTCTTAGCATATAAGGAGCAAGTCTTTTACTAAAAGCTTTAAAAAATTCACTGCCAAATCCATCAGGGCCTGCAGCTTTCCCAGATGGAAAAGCATGAATTGCCCCAATATATCTTCAATTGAGAGTTCAGATTCTAGGTCAGATTTGGAGGATTCACTAAGTTTTGGAAGATTCAATTTGGAAAAAAAACTATCGTAATTAGGGTCTGTATCTTGTACTTTTGAAGTATATAATTCAGAATAAAAGTCTCTGAAACAATCATTTATCTCTTTTGGATTAGTTATTAAACTGCCCGCTTTTGATTTAACCATATGAATCGCCTTCTTAGCTTGTTCTCCCCTCAACTGCCTGGCAAACAATCTACCGGGTTTATCCCCTAATTCAAAATTCTTCTGCTTAAGTTTGAGGAGAAGGTTACTTATTTGAGTATTCAGGATTGAATTATATTCATACTTTAATTTTAAAATTTTATTATAATCCGAGTTTGAGAGTGACACACTATATGCTTGTTCGAGCACTGGTAATGTTTCTTCTATTTTTCGAAGGCGTTTTTTCGAAGCCTGTTTTTTAGATGACTCAAACGCTATGATATGTCCTCGCATAACAACTTTAAATGTTTCCCACAAAGTCGAATCTGAAACCTCTCCGTAGAATTTGAATCTTTGATTAACATTGGATTAAAACGCCAACAGTAGTTTACCTTTGGCAAAACATTATCTAGTTGAAATGTAACTGGACTATGATCAGATATTAATATATTGTGATGTTTAGTGTTGCTAATACTTGAAACCAATTCAGACGTTACCAAAAAGTCATCAATTCTAGTGTATGATTTGTGAACATGAGAGTAAAATGAATAATCTCTATCTGTCGGATGCTGCAGCCTCCAAATATCAACCATATTTCTAGATTTGATTAAATTATGAAGTGTTTGTATGGAGGTAATTGTAGGTGGTGGTTTTGAGGAAAGTCTATCCATGTAAGGATCTAAGTAGCAGTTGAAATCACCACCTACTATTACATTGGAAGAATTTGCATCTGAAATTATATTAAAGGCTTTGCGAAAAAATTCAGAGTCATCAAAATTGGGGCCATAAATATTGAGCAAAGTTATGGGGAGAGAATTGATATGTCCAGATACCATTAAATATCTACCCTGAGGATCAGCAACCATGGATGAAAATCGAAACTGAACATTCTTTGGGAAAATAATGGCTACACCTCTTGCTCTAGAATTGAATGGGGCCTGGTAAAGCTGAGATATCCAGTTGCTCCTGAGTCTGCATTGATGAGTTATACTAAGATGAGTTTCCTGAAGAAATATTATGTCAGCCTTGAGTGATTTCAAATGTGCAAACACTCTACTTCTTTTAATTACATGGCCAAGGCCCCTTACATTCCAAGAAGGCAATGTAATAGCTTCCCCATTCGTATTAGTCATCAATCTCCGTAATAATTAAAGACTGGGATATTGAAATGAGGCAGTCCGAACGGGACAAAAACAAACACCAACACACGCGCGCACACACACATCGATACATAGAACTCTTCAGGATTTAGAACAAAGTCAACCCCCCTCCTCCCACTTTTGGCTTCCCCGAAATGAAGCACTTTTCCCCTTTTCTGACCCGAGAACACCACTCGCATGTAAGTAGTAAGTGGATCTAGCTCCAGCCACTTCGACCTCGCTCAACTCCACATCCAAGTAATAAACAAAGATCTAGAACAATTAACAGTAGCGCCGTATATTTATATATATAGGCTGAGTGTATATGCGTTTTGTAATCACTCTTAATAAAACAAAAACATACCAAAAATAGCATATCGCTAGGCAGTAGAAGAAAAAATAGTAATGATAAAAATATACAATTATTTGTCATTTTTATAAGCCAAAAAAATAAAAGAAAACTATATATAATATGTAACAATAATATTTTAAGAGTGATACCAGTTTTGTGCATATTATTCTTCTACTCCTTCAGCTTGGTCTCCACAAATTTCGCAGCCTCAGCAGGTTCATTGAAGGTTTTGAACTGTCCGTTGTGCTGAACACGGAGGCGCGCAGGAAATCTGAGACTATGTACAACTTTTAACTCTCTCAACTCCCGCATCACATCACTTAATGCTCTTCGCTGCTCCATCACTTCTGCTGTGTAATCTGGAAAGATATACACCTTGTGCCCGTTATACTCCAGGGTGCGATCTCTGGGCGAAGTCGAAGGATTAATTCCTTTTCTTGAAAGAAATGCACACGTGCAATGATGATGCGGGGTCTCTCCCCATCTGTCGACCTTGGCTTGAGAGCACGGTGAGCACGGTCAATGACCAGCGGTGCCTGAAAGTGCGTCTCGCCCAGTAGTTTCGGAATCAACGATGCAACAAACTCAGTGGGTCTTCCTTTTTCCTCTCCCTCAGGAATACCAATTATTTTTATGTTGTTGCGTCGCGATCGCCCTTCTAAGTCGTTGACCTTCAATCGAAGAGTTTTATTCGTTTTCTGCAAATCTGACACAGCTGCTTCGAGAGCATATGCGACCCTCATGGTCCCGTATCTGACCCTCGACAGTCTTCACTCTCTCCGCAAATTCTCGTACCGATGTCTGTAGAGCTCGAAAATCTTCCTCAAACTTGTCAAATCTTTCATTTATGGTTGAAAGAATCTTGTTCGACATCTTTTCCCACATCAGTGTCATATCGTCAGTAGAAGCATGATGGCTAACGGCGAGATTTGCATCGTCACAGCTAACGTTAGCTGAAGGCTGAGGGCCAGCACTTTTCGAGGCTTTTGCTGGTTTTAAAGGCATTTTTCGTATCCAGATAAGAGACGCAAGCAAGTAGAAGTTCAAAATCAACTTATATGAAATAAAATAGTAAGACGGCACCTAATTCCATCAGCTTAAAAAACTTGGAGCGGAGGAGTTTGATGAAACACGTCTACTCCATGTGCACCTCAGTAGCGCCCGAAGATGTGAATATTTTAACTTGAAACAGTTTCACCGTTTATAAATTCAATAATCAAAATTCACCTTTGACATTTCATTCAAAATATTCAACTTGTTTTAAAATACAACCTTTAATATTCAACAGAAAATTTCAGTACATATTTCGTTTAAAAAATTTGCTTCCACAAATTCAGGGGTTCAAATGCGGCTTGAAATTCAAAGTTTCACATCCGGGAATTACAGGAGAAGCAATAGAGTGACGATTCCTCCAATGCATCTCTGCTTGCTGCCTGACCGCTTCACCAGCAGATGGTGAAAATCGGTTCTGATGAAGATCAAAGCAAGAAATACAGATACTTTTTATATGTTTGCCACACAGTCCACTCATCTGCTCCTTTAAGTGAATTAATTTTTTCGTATAGATCTCTTCTTATGCATCATCAGAAATTGTACTTACGCTTGTACTGCCAGCAGTCCGCACAGACACAGGCCTATTATGCTCAGACTTTGAGTGCCCTCCTGCTCTGGCTTGAAGGAATTAATTAATTTTACTTCAGCACATCGTGTTCACATCAATAATATGTATCATCAGCATTTACATGACATTTATTGTGTTTAAAGAGGTCAAATATCTGAGATCTCAACTAGCAGCTTAGACTAGACCTGAAACGTCTTGTGCAGCCTGCACCCAAGCGAGATACCTCATGGCGTTATGGATCTAACAGCTGTAAAATGGTTTTTAAGCGCAAAGATACAAACTTTTGCTGCGTTCTGCGTGTTTCCAATAATGTGTCACACACTACACACCAAACTGCTTGAGTTCATATTATGAATTATGTCTAGTTTGGTGTAACAAATATTTGTTGTTTACCTAACCATTAAATGTATTTAATTTGTGTCTTTCGGTTAGATTCGCTTAAAATACATTCCTTTTAAATAACCGTGGACCCGATGCCATAATGGACACCACATGTGCCATGACATATATTTTCAACGACTTAGACCAGAATATGTGGCATGGTGACATGGTAGAACAAAAACATATAATCTTGTGAGACTTGCTAAGTGCCTGTAGCCTATCTATCCCTTTAGCGTCCACCGACCTCCATCAGGGCCGGTGTACCGTGCTAAAACTTTTAATGTTGCTTAATCTTCAAATTTACAAATTGACTTTATTTTGTTTGCGTTCTGAGAGATTTCAGATGAAAAGAAGGCATATTTAAGTCCATTGATATTTCTTTTTTAAGTAGTTATTCGTTTGTTTAAGATCAAGCATTTATATCCCTCATTTACAAAATCTTTTAAAATATAAGTTTTTAAGAAAATACTTATTTTAATATGTTATTTATATTGTATTGCACATACCTACTCAACCAATATTGTTTTGCTCCTGTATGACTTGCTTTAATGCTCCTTGAACTCTTTATAAGTTGCTTTGGATAAAAATGCTAAAAGCTGCTAAATGACTAAATGTAAATGTATCATATGCACGTAAAAAGTAATGAATGAGTATAGCAAGCCAAATACAAACATAAACTCGTACTATAAATAGGCAGTACTAGGAGATCAGGTAGGATATGTAAATTATTAAATGAATATTTTAAATGTATTACTAGTCCACTGATTCCTGGCCAGCTGGAATTGTACCTGTGCTCATGTCCGTTCCAGGGCTGATAGTAGTGAGCTAAGCTGCCAGTATAAGCATCAATCATTTTTCATGATGATGCATAAGAAGCTTTCTATGAGAACAACTTAATTCACATCGAGCAGATGAGTGGACTGTGTGGCAAACATATTAAAAAGCATCTGCATTTCTCTGATCTTCATCAGAACCGACTTTCAACATCTGCTGGTGAAGCGGTCAGGCAGCAGGTAGAGATCATGGATTGGCTGAATGCGTTCTTTTCCTTCACCTGTGATTCCCGGATGTGAATTTGAACGCCTGAATTTATGGAAGCAAATTTTTTAACCGAAATAATATGAATTGAAATTTTTCTATTGAATATTAAAGGTTGTATTTTACAACCGTATTGGATTGTAAACTCTAAACATGCAAGCACTGGTAATGCAACAGGTTTATTTTTGATTAGTGGTAATTCAACATGATTTTAGCTTCAAAGACTAAAGTCATTAAAATACTTCCATACTAATCGGTTTCAGGTTTCAACTTCTTCACTTAACCCTCTGATCGTCTCCATTAGATGACCCTCTTTGTGACCTTCATGGACAAAAAAGGAATGTCACAACACAATATTTTATACATTTAAAATAATTTAAATTGTTATTAATTTTGTATATTATTGATAACAAAAATCCCAGAAATTTGAACGAACTTATTTTTGGACAAGAAAAAGTTGACAAAAGTGCTTTATTAGTTTAGAAAACGCTCGTAGGACATCATTTGAACTCTTTTCAACCTCAACAGATGCTGTGAGCTCCAGAAAAAGACGCCGACACTGACCTTTAAAAAAACATTCAGGACTTTCTTGAAAACACTGTGTCCATAGGATTATAATGCAAAACAGACGCTTGCAGCGTCAAAAAAGTAGTCAAATCGAAACACAGACTAATTTCATGTGTGTGTGTTTTAGGAAACTGCATATTATAAATCATGAATTCATTTGCTGTGAGTGTGAAGAGTTTATTTCTTGTTTCAGTCTGTCTGGCTGCAGTATTGGATCTGAAGGTTGTGATGCTCTGACTTCAGCTCTGAGATCAAACCCCTCACATCTGACAGAACTCAATCTGGACTATAATAATCCAGGAGATTCAGGAGTGAAGCTGCTCTCTGATCTACTGAAGGATCCTCAATGTAAACTACAGAAACTACAGTGAGTGAAAGTGTTATGATGTCATTAAACTGCAGAAATGACTTTCTTACTTGATATCTTTGTCTTGTTTTCCAGTACAAATGTCTAAACATTCTTGAATCAAGATGCATTTTCATGATGAGCAAAATAACCTGAGAAAATAATTCTTGTTTTAAGATGAAAAATATGAAATTTCAGTGAATTTGTTCTTAAAACAAACTTATAATTCTGCCAATACGGTAAGAAATATAATCTTGAATTTAGTGACTAAGAAAAAGGTGAAACTTAATTCAAGATTATTTTTCTACCCCATTGACAGATTTTCTAGCTTGTCTTTAACACAGATTCACTGACATTTCATACTTTGGGCCTAAAAACAAAACAAGTAATTTTGCTCATCATGAAAATGAATCTTGATTCAAGACTGTTTAGACATTTGTTCTGGAAAACAAGACAGAAATACTGAATAAGAAAGTCTTTTTTTGACATTTGTTGCAGTGAAATAGAAAATAAATAAATGTTTGTATGTAAGGACGTGTTAAACTCTTTCATCAAGTCTTCATGTGCAAAAGTTTATTGAATTTGAACTTTTTTAAAACACATTTGTTTTAATTTGACCCTCACAAGTCATTTCAGACGTAAACACACATTTATTGTTTCTGTGCCGGTAGAAGAGTTTAAATCCAACACCAGCAACTTATATCTGTGAATAAATGTCTAAATATCTGTCATGTGTTTCTCTATTAACTGACAATAATCCCACAAATATTATAAATCATGAATTCATTTGCTGTGAGTGTGAAGAGTTTATTTCTTGTTTCAGTCTGTTTGACTGCAGTATTGGATCTGAAGGTTGTGATGCTCTGACTTCAGCTCTGAGATCAAACCCCTCACATCTGACAGAACTCAATCTGAACTGTAATAAACTAGAAGATTCAGGAGTGAAGCTGCTCTCTGATCTACTGAAGGATCCTCAATGTAAACTACAGAAACTACAGTGAGTGAAAGTGTTATGATGTCATTAAACTGCAGAAATGACTTTCTTACTTGATATTTTTGTCTTGTTTTCCAGCACAAATGTCTAAACATTCTTGAATCAAGATGCATTTTCATGATGAGCAAAATAACCTAAAAAAATAAGTCTTCTTTTTAGACAAAAATATGAAGTTTCAGTGAATTTGTTCTTAAAACAAACTAAAAAATCTGCCAATGGGGTCAAAAAAATAATCTTGAATTTAGTGACTAAGAAAATGGTGAGATTTAATTCAAGATTATGTTTCTGACCCCATTGACAGATTTTCTATCTTGTTTTAAGCACAAATTCACTGACATTTCAAATTGTTGTCTAAAAACAAAACAGGTGATTTTGCTCATCATGAAAAAGCATCTTGATTCAAGACTGTTTAGACATTTGTACTGAAAACAAGACAAAACTACAGAGTTAGAAAGTCTTTTTTTGCAGTGTAGTAGAAAATAAATAAATGTTTGTATGTAAGGACGTGTTAAACTCTTTCATCAAGTCTTCATGTGCAAAAGTTTATTGAATTTGAACTTTTTTAAAACACATTTGTTTTTATTTGACCCTCACAAGTCATTTCAGACGTAAACACACATTTATTGTTTCTGTGCCGGTAGAAGAGTTTAAATCCAACACCAGCAACTTATATCTGTGAATAAATGTCTAAATATCTGTCATGTGTTTCTCTATTAACTGACAATAATCCCACAAATATTATAAATCATGAATTCATTTGCTGTGAGTGTGAAGAGTTTATTTCTTGTTTCAGTCTGTTTGACTGCAGTATTGGATCTGAAGGTTGTGTTGCTCTGGCTTCAGCTCTGAGATCAAACCCCTCACATCTGACAGAACTCGATCTGAACTATAATAATCCAGAAGATTCAGGAGTGAAGCTGCTCTCTGATCTACTGAAGGATCCTCAATGTAAACTACAGAAACTACAGTGAGTGAAAGTGTTATGATGTCATTAAACTGCAGAAATGACTTTCTTACTTGATATTTTTGTCTTGTTTTCCAGAACAAATGTCTAAACATTCTTGAATCAAGATGCATTTTCATAATGAGCAAAATAACCTGAGAAAATAATTCTTGTTTTAAGATGAAAAATATGAAATTTCAGTGAATTTGTTCTTAAAACAAACTTATAATTCTGCCAATACGGTAAGAAATATAATCTTGAATTTAGTGACTAAGAAAAAGGTGAAACTTAATTCAAGATTATTTTTTTACCCCATTGACAGATTTTCTAGCTTGTCTTTAACACAGATTCACTGAAATTTCATATTTTGGGCCTAAAAACAAAACAGGTCATTTTGCTCATCATGAAAATGAATCTTGATTCAAGAATGTTTAGACATTTGTGCTGGAAAACAAGACAAACATACTGAATAAGAAAGTCTTTTTTTGTCATTTGTTGCAGTGAAATAGAAAATAAATAAATGTTTGTATGTAAGGACGTGTTAAACTCTTTCATCAAGTCTTCATGTGCAAAAGTTTATTGAATTTGAACTTTTTTAAAACACATTTGTTTTTATTTGACCCTCACAAGTCATTTCAGACGTAAACACACATTTATTGTTTCTGTGCCGGTAGAAGAGTTTAAATCCAACACCAGCAACTTATATCTGTGAATAAATGTGTAAATATCTGTCATGTGTTTCTCTATTAACTGACAATAATCCCACAAATATTATAAATCATGAATTCATTTGCTGTGAGTGTGAAGAGTTTATTTCTTGTTTCAGTCTGTCTAACTGCAGTATTGGATCTGAAGGTTGTGTTGCTCTGGCTTCAGCTCTGAGATCAAACCCCTCACATCTGACAGAACTCAATCTGAACTATAATAAACCAGGAGATTCTGGAGTGAAGCTGCTCTCTGATCTACTGAAGGATCCTCAATGTAAACTACAGAAACTACAGTGAGTGAAAGTGTTATTATGACATTAAACTGCAGAAATGACTTTCTTACTTGATATTTTTGTCTTGTTTTCCAGCACAAATGTCTAAACATTCTTGAATCAAGATGCATTTTCATGATGAGCAAAATAAGAAAATAATTCTTGTTTTAAGATGAAAAATATGAAATTTCAGTGAATTTGTTATTAAAACAAACTAATAAATCTGCCAATACGGTAAGAAATATAATCTTGAATTTACTGACTAAGAAAAAGGTGAAACTTAATTCAAGATTATATTTCTGACCCCATTGACAGATTTTCTATCTTGTTTTAAGCACAAATTCACTGACATTTCAAATTGTTGTCTAAAAACAAAACAGGTGATTTTGCTCATCATGAAAAAGCATCTTGATTCAAGACTGTTTAGCCATTTGTACTGAAAACAAGACAAAACTAAAGAGTTAGAAAGTCTTTTTTTGCAGTGAAATAGAAAATAAATAAATGTTTGTATGTAAGGACGTGTTAAACTCTTTCATCAAGTCTTCATGTGCAAAAGTTTATTGAATTTGAACTTTTTTTAAAACACATTTGTTTTTTATTTGACCCTCACAAGTCATTTCAGACGTAAACACACATTTATTGTTTCTGTGCCGGTAGAAGAGTTTAAATCCAACACCAGCAACTTATATCTGTGAATAAATGTCTAAATATCTGTCATGTGTTTCTCTATTAACTGACAATAATCCCACAAATATTATAAATCATGAATTCATTTGCTGTGAGTGTGAAGAGTTTATTTCTTGTTTCAGTCTGTGGAACTGCAGTATTGGATCTGAAGGTTGTGTTGCTCTGGCTTCAGCTCTGAGATCAAACCCCTCACATCTGACAGAACTCAATCTGAACAATAATAAACCAGAAGATTCAGGAGTGAAGCTGCTCTCTGATCTACTGAAGGATCCTCAATGTAAACTACAGAAACTACGGTGAGTTATTTATTTACTCTTGAAATGATCATATTAAATTCAATAGTCATTATAATTTGTACTATTTGTCAATAAAAGTGACTCTTTATAAATACACTTTCATCTATTAGTCTTGTTGTGTAAACACACCTGTGTTGTGTTGTGTTGTTGTTTGGATGAAGTGTTTCTGTGTTATTCTCATATATAAGTCACTTCAGAAGTGTGTAAGTTTATATTTATCATATCTTAAGATCACAACACAAGTCATTGTTAGATGATATCTGTTGATAATGACTGTAATGAGTTCATAATAATAATATCTGATGTTTCTCTGATGTTTACAGGATTTAGCCAAAATCATAAACCAAGCAACTGTGTTTTGTCATAAACTACAAGAGTTGTTTACTTACTGGACAAACAACATCAGTGACTCATAAGAGCTCAACATGAGTCTGTTAGAGATGAAAACACACAAACTGTTGATTGTTTGTCTCTTTGTGTTTTTCTGCTTCAGTCCACTATAAAGCAAAAGGGCTCAAATGCAGCAGATTGTCCTTAAATCTGAGCTTTCTGTGTCACATCGGCACATTTGCTGCGGGCGTGAAGGGTTTTTAGTGTATGTGTGTGTCAGGAAAGTGACATTTATTTGAAATATTAATGTGAATAATAATGCATTTGAACATATTTGTATTAAGATTCAATTCTGAATATGAATGTAATGAGATATTATGCTAATGCTTATTGTTGATAAACAACATCTGAATCCTTAGAAGTCTTAAATATCTCCTGAGGTGACTTGTGTCTTGAAGCTTTTACCTTACAATAGCATGAACTAATGTCACATGGGTAATTCCAACATTATGGATGTGACAAAAACGCACGAATATATTGTACCGTCTGTTTATATTTTACTAAACCCTTGTTGAAAGAGTCTAAACATAAAAAAATGTCGGTCTATGAACAAATATTCTGTTTTAAAAAAGGGAAATAAACTTGCGTTATGGATGTGCCAAAAAAGGACGTGGTTTTTGAGAGACGACAAACTTTGTAGGATTTCTTTTTACTTTAAAACTGCAAATATGAAGTGTGTGTATAATGTGGGAGGTCCTTCAAAAAGTCAAAACCTGGATAAAATACACTTTATAATAGCTAATGGAGTCTTGTATAGGCCTATATCAAATTTACAATGATTTTATCTTATTAATATGTATGTTTGTGTTGTTTTTAACCAACAATAATAAAATGTATGAAAACACCAGATCGCGTCTTTATTTTCTTTTTCATCTTACAGCATCTTATATCTACAGAAGATCTGATTTGTTTGTCTTTGTTCAGTTTGGCTGCCTGTGAGTGCAACCAGATAATGTCATTGAAGAAAGATAATGGCGGCCTCTGCAGGTTAAAATGAGTATCAAACTCCCTCCAATACTTACACTTGCCCATTTGTCCTGCTTCTAACATCAACTTTGAGGACAAAATGTTCTCTTGCTTCCTAATATTTCCCCCCCAGTAATAAGTGCTGTGATGATGAGATAATCAGTGTTAATCACTTCACCCGTCAGTGGTCATAATGTAAAGCCAGATCGCTGTAAAGTATATTATCATATATGTCATATCCTGCTCCCCGCCAGTATTCACACACACACACACACACACACACACACACACACACACACACACACACACACACACACACACACACACACACACACACACACACACACACACACACACTTGTGAACTTGTAAAATAAGTATCTATAGGTGTACACTCACAGCCCCAATGTGAAAAGTTGAATGTTGAGATTTGCACTTGCAGGCAAAACTCACAAATCAGTCTTCTGGATTTGAAGTTGCAGAAAAATAGTCACTTTTTTATTAATGTGGGACTGAAGTAATGATACTGAAAATTCTGCTTTGATCACATGAAAAAAATAATGTTTCAATATACAGTATATATGAAATAGGGCTCTTATACAGTTAAACAATTTCCACAAAACAGCAAACAATCTTAGTCAACTTCTGATCAAATAGTTTACATCAACTACATTTTCTTAGTGATTACAAAAAAGAAACCAACTTGAAATCACTGGACAACATTACGTGTGAGTTCTCAACTATGGATTTAAGGCCACCAAACCCAAAATGTGATGTTTTCTTATATTATTTGTATTACATTATAAACACGATCTAATCATAATTCCAATGAAGACAGACCAACATTGGTTCAGTAACTGCTCGAGCAGTTTGTGTCGAATCCTCTTTCATTATTTTGCAAGTTTTGAACAATAACTTATCTAAGAGTATCTAAGTCCAGTCAACAAAATAATCTTTGTTAGCAACACGCTGTGGATGAATTGTATTCAGTACACACAAAATTATATCTTGGTTCCTTTTACCAAACATTATTTGTTCAAGTAACGTAATTTCCTTTGTTAAATGAACATATTCAAGTTGGATCTTTAACAGTGTATAGAAAAAAGTTTGGACACCCCTGCTTTGATCTGTAATGGTTCAGTCCACACAGATATATAAGCGACTGCAGCGCTGTAGAGCAGATGTCTGTCTGGCAGGTTGTGAAAGTTTAGATTCAATACGGCGCAGCATTTAATGTCATAATGTTGCAACTAAAAGAGAATGAAGATGAACTCATAGAAAAAGAGAAACACTCAAAGTTTTCTCTTGGTTCAGCTCTGTCTTCATTTACCAAATCATATCCAGACGGGGCTCTGACCCGCATCGGGACCATCTTCAAATCCAGAAGGAAAAAGTTAGGCATCACCTCAGACGATCCCACCTATACGGTCTTATATTTGGGCAATTCAACCACCATTCAGTCAAAAGGAGAGGGATGTACGGACGTGGTCATCAGGAAGATCTGGAATAAGAGCGAGATGGGCAGACACGGCACTGAAATGCGCCTGACCATGGGCGCTGAGGGAATACGCATGATCCACTCCGACGAGAAGTCCAGAAAACCAGGACATCTGTATTTACTTCACCGAATCACGTACTGCGTAGCCGATCCGAGGCTTCCCAAAATCTTTGCCTGGATTTACAGACACGAGATCAAGCACAAAGCAGTGATGCTGAGATGTCACGCGGTCCTCGTCTCCAAACCCGAGAAGGCGAAAGCGATGGCGCTTCTGCTGTACCAGACCTCCAGCTCGGCTCTGAGCGAGTTTCAGAGACTCAAACGTAGAGAAGACGCCAAACATCAGCAACAGATTCTCATAGGAGAGCAAACAGTTCCTCTTGTGCCCAAGAGGAAGATGGTGAACGTGTACAAACCTCCGGTGGAGCGCAGCCGAAGCGCTCCTAAGCTGCACTCCATCATTGAAGATCTGGTCGGGGAGAGAGAGGAGGAGAGGGTCATGCTGTTCCATGAGTTTCTAGACGACGACTGTTTCGAGGACAGCAAAGAGGAATTGTGTGTCATCATCAATGAATTGGGAGAGTTGTGCATTGGAAATGATGTGAAGTCTTTGAAGTCTGACGCGCAGGTGACTCGTCTGCTGTGTGGTGAGAGCACGAGCAGTGAATCGTCCAACATTGAGCTGAGCTCTGGAACTGATTCTGATGAGTTCACGGATGATAACCATCCAGAAACCACGTACAGCTGATGAAACATCAACTCTCTATTCTTCTACGTTCAGATACTGTAGCTGTTGCTGTTGTTTTAAAGAGCTTCATTGTACTTGAACTGGAGTGTTTAGTTAAATGTGTGAAGCATTCGGTTGATCTTGAAGGTAATGTTTCAATGCACTGGAAACTATATCTTTGCTATGCAAATGTTTCAAATCTGTGAATATTTTCTTTTCTGTGTAGATGCTGTTTTACTTACAGTAGCAAATGTAAATGTCGTTGAGTGTTATTTGTCAATAAACACAAAGCAAGGCGACATATTATTTTATGTTTCTTTCACTAAATAATGGAACAGCCTTAATAAAATTGAAAAATGTAATGATTTTCGGTTTAATGGTAAAACGTGGTTGTAGTTTTACTAAAACAGACCAAGAGGAAAGTGAAAAGAAAGTTGCAAATCAAACTAAGTAAAATTTACTTTAAAAAATAAGAGAAAAAAAGAGAGAGGATTGACCCGCCATGTTACATTTTCTCTGTGTGCATATTTGTAACACTTCAGTAATAGAATAAATGAATAACAATTAAATATTATTGAGACGTTGTTTATTGGTCGAACATATTAATACAAATAAAGTAAATGCCCAGAAATAATGTTTTTAAGTTTATACAGCGACATATTTACAGGTTTGACTTTGACTTGTCACATGTTCATCTGGGGATTTTTTAATTCCTCCAGATTTTTTCCCATATATTAATAATATATATATATATATAAAGTGAAACAAAGTCATAGACATTTTTGGAAGTTTTGCTAATTTGACCATTGGACACTTTACATTTGAGTGTCTTTCTATCACGAGATGCAAAGTGAAATTTACAGAAACCAAGAAGTTAAGCTGTAAATAAGAACACATATGCGCTGAGAAGCGTTGTATCGATTACGCCTGTATTTCACTACACAAAGAATTCTGACCCGTTACTAAAGGCAGTTTACTTTACGGCCACCGGTGTGTATCTGGACCACCAGACCGTCATCAATACATAACATGCCTGTTCAGTCACAGCAGGTCATTGAGGGCAATATTTCTGAAAGTTGAACAGACTAACTGATGGTAACACTGGAGTTGTGTGAAACATCTTCCAGAGCAGCTGATGACAGAAAAGGAATTTTGTTTTTCTGAGCCACGGACATCACTTCCTGTCTGTCTGGGGCTTTGTTTCAACTTCCTCATGACAAGTGCAGCTCAGAGGCAAAACACACACACATACTGTACAAAGCCATGCAAACATGTTTACTTGTTCATCACTGAATCACACATACTGTAAAACACACTGAACCCAGTGTCGAGAGATACCATCTATTCTTCTTGTAATAGGATTTTATGGTGTAAGGAAATAAGATTTATATCTCTATAGAACTTTATCCCAAAAGTCATCTAGTAATCCACAGTTTTATGAGGCCATATGGTTATTATTATATTTCAGCCTAAATACTCAAACCTTTTGAAACAATAAGAGTTTGAACATCAGGTCCCTTTTATCAACACAGAAAGAGCTGTGTTACTTTCAGGAGCTATTGACGTGTATTGTAAATGTGCTGGCTGGCCATCGATCTGATTGATTGTCAGCTGATGTCAAAGGAAAAGAAAGTGTCTGTCATTATGGGTAAACCACCGAGCGGTGATTCGGGTAGAAAGCTGCAAGTAAATGGGCCAATAAAAGCTTGTAAAAATAGATTCAAAGCACATTGGCTATAAAAAGGAACTGATGCAGATAAGCAAACCATCACTGGTAACAAGGCTTAATCCTGCCACACGTCCACATGTGCCTGTTAAAGCACAGCTGAAAATATAATACAAAATACATAGATACACATGAATATGTTTGTGAACTAAAGGTTTAGAATATTAAGGAATGAATTTCACATCTAAAAGTGAAGCATCCTTGTTCAAGTACAAATATAGTTGGTATACAGTGTTTCCACTTTCTAGGTTTTCTATAAATATTTACACTTTCAACTTAAAAATAAATGACTTAAAGTGACTGAAATATGTTTATTGATATCAGCAATATAGTCACATGATATACATATGTCATCATTTATATTTATTTGATATACATTATTAAATAGGACATTCAAAATCCATCAAGAAAATGTTTTAAATTACATTCTTATGTCGTTATAAGCCAAAAGTTATTCTAAATAATTATATATTTTTTAGTATCTTTGTGATTGTGCCACATATTGAACTTCTTCTAGAAGCCTACACTAGCACAACAAAAGACGTTTCCGGATCGAACCTGTTGATTCCCATCAGCACCCTTTCATGAACACATGCACCACAACTCTAAATGTTCATCTTTGAAAAAGACACCAAACACGTTCCCTCAAAGAGACATGCAGAAGTTCTGAGATGACGTTTTGTACATCATGTATTTCTGTATTTCGTCCGGACAGTGAAAAGCTTTCGGCACAAACCAAAGGACAGCTAGGTATTATCCCATTCTGAGAGGATGAAACAAGCACCACATGTGTTCCCTAGCAACAGTCGTCACTTTTCAAACGTGCTTTCTTGTGGAAACCTGTGAATTCATAATGAGCTTTGAATTGCAGGTGATTGTTATATCTCACCTCATCTTTGAGCCATATGTGCCCAGGCCATCAGAGGTGATGCGTGCCGGCGTGTTTGCTGATCCACGTGTCCCTGCGACCTCTCGCGACTCACATCACCACACCTTGTGTTTTCAACGGCTGATGCGAGAACACATCATGCTCCATGTGTGGCACGAACAAGCCATCGTCTTATGTGAGAGTTTACGGGGATGAACCATCATATGGGCTAAATGAATGACTTTAACCTCTTGCATTAAGTGCAGTGTGAGCTGCTGGATAATGCTCAGTTTCCACATTCTAGATGAAATCATTCTGCAATAAAGCTCCAAGTTAACTTAAGGATGAATGTAAAGATGGACGTTGGCGCTGTGGAATGACTTTCCCTTAAAAAATGGGGATTTCATTGCAAAACATTTTAAAACATCTTAAAAACAAGCAGAACTCTTAAACTACCCCACTCACCAAAACTAACAATAGGAGATATAAACCTCCACCTATTTACAATAAAACATAATTTTTTTGTACCATTATTTTAGAAATAATGCCATAAGCGTTTGCTGAATCTTTCCCAGAACAACAGGATTTTACAGAAAGAGTAAATGTTTTAAAATGTTTGTATCTGAATGAGCTTACACATGATACAGAATGACAGTACAATCTACAAATCTAGACATTTAATGAAATGAGATTTTAAAGTCTCATGGGATCGTCTGTGTTCTTTACATTATATATAACATGAGAGTATGAAAAGTTTGTTCGTATCCGTCCACGTGAGCAAAGACTCTTGAAACCTAAATCATCCTTATTGAAGCTCCTCTGTAACGGATAAAAGTCTTTTATCATATGTCTGACCAAATGCGTCACGGATTGTAATCCACTAGTAATGTAATAGATGCGCTTTAAAGAGTCTGTTTAATAAACTGCACTTCATGTGTAACACGCTCACATCCATCAACTCCCAAAGATGTGAGGACCACATGATTACAATGAGACATTTGTCATTCATTCTGTGGGACTCAAATCATCACACGGGTAGGAGTATCAGGCAGATGCTGACCTATAGTGGTTCTTTGTATGTAGTATATTGCTCTTAAGGTTCGGACAAACCCACAACTTCAACTTTGACTCCGGACATGAATGACACCAATCTATCCAACCGTGGCTTTTCGTGCCACTATGTGACTGTATTGATGCCTGACGTCAGAAAAATACCTAGTAAAGCCTTTTACCTTTGGCCCTTAAAGGGACGCTTCGTCAATGTCAACAAACACGTGGACAAGATGTATTTTGGACATTGCTCGGGGGGCGTCGTCTTTGCATTCTCTCAGTCTTTCACATTGTTGATTTTGTACTTCCTGAGTTTTGTTGTGAAATGCTGAACACTGTACATGCAGAGATACTGAATAGGCAAAACTAGAGGGGTTTCTTAATGTTTTCCACAGTCGAACAAACATCTGTTTGATTTCACAGCTGTAATCCTGGACAACAAAACCAGTCTTAACGGTCAGTTTTCCGAAATTGAGATGTTTACATCATCTGAGAGCTGTATAAAGAAGCGTTTGACGCAACTTGGTAATTCCAAGTTATTTGCACTGAGCTTTTGTATTTCCTTGGTTATAATGGTGCGATAAATACTTTTATTCCATTATGGGAGGCAGGTCAACACAAACGTTTCGACTAATGCCCTCTTCAGTGGGTTTATCCATTTGGTTGCCACATCCACATTAGAAATGATTATGTCATCATTATGATCATTGTACACACCTGTGTAGACCAATTGTTTAACAATTATCAATATAATCAGTTAACGACCTAAATGTCATGAATTTCAATTTGGATCTTCATTGATCACCAACACACAACCAACCAATCTCAGACCCCAACTAAAATGAAAAAAAAAAAAAAACAACGTTGTTGACATTTTTTCACCACAACAACATCACAACCTTTGTCTGCATAAAAGAAAAAAAATCTAATAATTCCCAAATACTGTATGTATTACAGAAAATATCAACATATGAAATTTGAAAAGAACATCGGAAATACATTGTCATAAATAATAGACACACTTAACATTATAAACCTTTATGAAAACACCTCATCAGATTGATAGGATAGAACAATATTTACATTTAGCAGACGCTTTTATCCAAAGCGACTTACAAAGAGTTCAGGGAGCAATAAGCGATATGTTTGTCCAAGATTGAACTATTTAAAAACGAGAAAAAATGAGAAATGGCCTTTAAAGTTGTCCATCTGACGCGCTGCTGCAGGCCGTTGATAAGAGGAAACAGGTTTGTTTTAAATCTCTCTGTTGGCTCAAATGCTGTAATGTCGTTGTGGAGAGTAGATGAACCTGAAAGCGGAAATTCTAGGCTTTATATAGATACCAATCTCAAGTGGGTAATTCCCAAAGAGCGGACAGCAGCGAGCGATGTGTTTCCTGCCATTTTGCTGCATCCACCCGCAAAAAATAAAGTTTTGATATATTTAGGTTTACGAAATGTTCATCTTCATGGAACATGATCTTTACTTAATATCCTAGTGATTTTGGACATAAAAGAAAGAGCTATTACTTCAAACGTTCCGGTGCTACTTAAGACTTAAGGTCACACATATAAACTATCTATCATAGATAAAAACACACCTACAAGTGTTTATCTACACTAACTTGTTTGGCAAACGCTTTCATCCAAAGTGTCTTTCTATAAATGCCCTTGAGCTGCACATTATATGTATATACCCTTGGAATCAAACCTTTTTAGACCATGGACCGGTTTTGTTTATATCTATAATATTCACACGGACAGGCTGGTGGGGATGGAGGGAAGTACAATAAAAATAATTATCCATTACTGTGCATAAATAACTAATTATTACGTACTTATTTATTATTAATTTACTTTCCATTTAATCGTCAAACTGCGCATTCATGCCAAGGGCATAAAAATAAACATCACAACGTCAATTTAATTTAGTTGAAATTGTAATACTTTGCCTGTACGCGCACCGGTCTCGTTTCACGGAGGAGATCGGGAGCATAAGAGGACGAGTGACCGGACCGTCAGTGAGAGAGCACCAGGCCTGGCTTTTAGTTATGGTTTGTGTGTGTTGCCAGCGGTCGCCCTATTTACGTTTTTTCAAACCCATAATTTAGATATGAATCGTCTTATTTTCGGTTAAAGGTGGCTGTCTTTTTCTTGCAAGTAACGTTTTCTTTTCTTACCTCCTCCACTAAAGAATCCATCGAGCGATGTTTGTTTGGCACTCATTTTAATTCTGGTTGAACATAGAAAGTCTCATCATTGCTTAAAAAACTGGGTAAATTTGGTCGCTCTTAAAGGGCCGAGGCATAATAAAAATATACAGTGACGTTACAGGGATGTTCAGCACATTCTTGCGACCCGGCAACGGCCTGGTACTGGGTCGCGATCCTAGGGTTGGGGACTTCTGCTCCACGAGTAAGAGAGGAACTCCATGTATAGCTCTCCCTCTCGAAGGACACTTCTGTCACTCTTTACTGAATGTCCTGTTTATAAAGGAAACAAGTCAAGGCCAGCAGAAGCCACCTGGAGAGATTGCTATAAGCTGAACACTCCCAGCAATATCATTGCACTCAAACACTGTTAACATATCAGTTAATGGGATGGTTGGTTCTTAGAAATGTCGAAAAGCGTCAAGGGTCGAAATACTGTTATAACAGGCTGATCTTTGTACTCAGTTTTTATCTCGTCAGGACATGAGATATCCAAGACGCTCTTCTGAGAAAAACATTTATAAAGCCCGAGAACTTCTGAGAACTGCTAAGAGTCCTGTGTCTCGATGGTCTAAAAATAGATTATATAGTGGACATGAATGACATTCACAAAAAGCTTTAATGATGTCACAGAATTCAGTGTTGGACAGGATGCCATTGACCTGGTGCACAGGTTGGACATCAAATGTAAGTCCATTGTTACCATAAAGTAAGTTTGGTGAAATGAATCTCGCTTGTCAAGTTATTGTCCAAGACTGTCAACAATCTGAATTTAGAAGAATTCAAGTAAAGACCATAATGGTGACTGGGGCTCTGAACAGTCTGTGACAAACATGACAACACAACATTCATCAGATTGAAATAAAACAACAAACCAAATGTGACATCATGTATCCAAAGTTTATTCATTCTGCATAGCGTACGCTGGAAACAACAGCATGTGATAATAGTCTTCAATCCTACTGTCTGAAAAAATGGCAAAAGCAATCCAGAAAACCATTGAACATTTTCATTACTGAAGGTTTTCTAGAAAAAGGTCTACTTGACCACGCCTTCCCTTAAATATTATCATTTACAAGCGTCTCTTCTCAGAAGACAATAAAAAATCTTATGATTCTATGAATCCTTATATCATATATCAATATATCATTTCCTTCTTCAGAGAGCGACGTTGTTCTGGAGTTGGTCCCTTATGAGCACTTCAACATTCTTGGGAGTTCTTGCTCAGTTCCCAGAACCGGTCGATACCAGGCAAATACAAGTCATACCTGTACTGTACAATGTCTATATTTTCTTCTTCAAAGAAGTATGCAGTGCATGTCTTCCCCTATCTCTGGTTTTATTGACCTGCCTCTAACATTACACAACGCTGTGTTTGGTAACCTAAATATACATCTAATAAATGAATGACAATCCGTCATCAGGTTTATCCTTGACACCCTTAACAAGTGTGTGATCATAAATATATTTTACAAGCACACTTGTTGTTGATGCGATAATATATTGCAGAAGTGAAAAGTTAACACATATCGCTCATTGCTTTGAATAAAAGCGTCGGCTCAATGACTCAATGATCCAAGGTTAGCCAAATTGATCCTTATGAAACAAACCGTGAGCAACAGGATGCACAAACATTACGGTCATATGTTTCGTAAAGCAGTGTTGCAAACGCAAACGAATGCTGTAGGAACATCTTAAGCCCTGTCATGTTGTATAGCTCACATTTAGTGTAGATCTGAAAAACACGGGGGCCGATGCATTGTTTGGTTAAGAGCCAGATAGAAGAAGAATAGCTCGTGGCATCCTGTTGTGGATGATCAGAGACCTTCAGGATGTGACCTCACGGTGAGAGGAGTTTCCTGTGAGGTCTCTGATGTATGTACAGACTCAATGAACATCTGAGTGTTGCCATAGAGACAGATACACACATACAGGCCTGGAAACCAGATATTTTATACAAAATAATAATGACGGAAATCACACAACAGCCTGCCAGACTGGGAACGGTGAACTACATGATTCTTATTGTTATTCATGTTAATATAGAGAAATATATTCACATAATTCTGACACAATTCATCTGGGTCTGTAGACTTTTTACATCCACTCGATATAATCCTGATTATTTGTGTACCTATAATGCACATCTATTGTATATTTAAAGTTTATTTGGAACGGAAGGAACTTATTTTAAACACATAAAGCTGCATGCCATTGTGTTAAATAACAAATAAACTTTGTTTTTATGGCTGGAATACACTACAAGTGGAACGTTACAGATCTGAACATATTTTCATCCTACACAAAAAGTTTCATGTAGAACTGATGGCATCTGCAGACTTGACATCCGAGCAAAAGTCTAGTTGTGTGTTTTAGGATGAATGAACATGTTTGCATCAACATTTAATAAGATGACGTCAAGGTGAGCTCTTTTTGACGCACAGACAGGTGTCTTCAATACATGCTTTGTTGTATCATCCCAAACTTTTCAGGTTTTTCATAAACGTGATCTTGTGCTTTCTTCACACGCATCTGTTCGCGTTTATTTAATGTCAACGGTGAGTCGAACGCATTTACAAAACACTTGATTGATTGAAATCTCACAGAAATGGGATCGTTTCCTCGTCGACTGCGCCCTCTCGTGGACATCCTCGTGCACATCGACATGCCATAGAAAAGAATGGCGGATTAAACAACAGACGACAGGTGAGAACATGAATACTCGAAACAGAAAAGTGTCCACGTTGATATCTTAAACGTCATATAACTGATCTAACATCACTGATGGCGGTCTTCTGTTTGTTAATGCAGGTGTGGTTTCCTCATTCACCGAAACTTATGTTCTACTTTCGCTGATCTGATCTGATCTGAGGTCTGTCTGCTCTCACCTGTCGTCTTTACCCGGTGAGTTACAATGTTACAATGTTACAGTTTTGTTCTGAAGTAACGACGTGAAGTCAACAGATACATTGAGATTAAGATGCTTTTGTTTCAAACGGTGTTATATTGTTACAACCGGTGTTATATTGTTACAAACGGTGTTATATTGTTACAACCGGTGTTATATTGTTACAAAATGTGTTATATTGTTACAAACGGTGTTATTTTGTTACAAACGGTGTTATATTGTTACAACCGGTGTTATATTGTTACAAACAGTGTTATATTGTTACACCGCGATATCTTGAGAATCAATGAAAGCGAAAGTAGATTCTGATCGTCAACAAAACTGCTTGAACTGGATGTCATTTTACTTCCTTGTTGGCTTGTTATTAGTTTACTTTTAAACGCTACAAATAAAGAGCAACAAATAAACATGTGTTAACTGTGGTTTAAAACCCTTAACATCTACATGGGAGGTGTCTACAGTGCAAAAACGACTCTTTTTCTTACTTGGTATATTTGTCTTGTTTTCCAGAACAAAAACATTCTGTTCTTCATCAGCAAAATGACCTAAAAACAGCAAAAATATGAAATTTCAATGAATTTGTGCTTAAAACAAACTAATAAATCTGCCAATGGGGTCAGAAAAGG
Organism: Barbatula barbatula; assembly: GCF_947034865.1. Lineage (NCBI taxonomy): Eukaryota > Metazoa > Chordata > Actinopteri > Cypriniformes > Nemacheilidae > Barbatula > Barbatula barbatula. The sequence continues at coordinate 1,093,213 of NC_136764.1, forward strand.
TGACTGAGAGAAAGCTGAACCTTAATTCAAACTATTGACGGATTTATTTGCTTGTTTTAAGCACAAATTCATTGAAATTTCATATTTCAAAACGGGTCATTTTCCTCATCGAGGAAACGCATCATGATTCAAGATGTTTTTGACATTTGTTCTGATAAACAAGACAAACTGAGTTAGAAAGTCATTTCTGCAGTGTATGTTTTTTTGTTCCCGTTTACCAAACCTTGTCTGCTGCATATGGTATTTTACTGTGAAAAGAAAAGCAAAGTTTCAACATCTTTCCTGTATCTCAGTGTTAACAACGCAAGGTTGTGTGTTGGATCTCAGGGGATTGCAGATATCTATGTATAATGTATAGGATAATGCAATGCAAGTCACTTTGGATAAAAGCGTCAGCCAAATGCCTAAATGTCAATATTCTGTCTTTATTTCAGAACAGAAATGAGTGACGCATTTCAAAGCCCGTTTACGGTCATATGTGCCGGATCCAGCTTGGCTTTCTCTGCTCTGTTTTATAAGCTGTACAAGGATAAAACACAAGAAACGCTAAAGCTGAAGGTAATGTGCTTCCGCCTGCCAAACACTAGAACAAACTAACACGCGAGGTGAAAGATGACAGGCCTAGAGTACACATGGCAGGCAACACAAAATGGGCATGTGGGTACGAAATGTAGGGTTTATATCGAAATAGATGTGGCGTAAATTGTACAAATGGTCTTGACTGTGCGTATGCACACTTTTATAGAGGTTGTTTTCATTTTGGAGTAGAACTCGAATGCTATGTGTATTTTTATCATTTTTCTAGGAGATCCCACACTTTCAGCCGGACCATCACCTGCTCAGAATACTGAACGCAACCCCACACAGAAGACTTCATTATGTTGCTGTAGATGGTTTGGTGCAGGCCAACGGAGAGCCCATTTCCAGCCAATACGTGCCACGGTGTCATGGTGTCATACAAAAAATTACCGTCCAGGAGCATTGGAAGCATTGGAACTCGATGCTGAAATCATGGTAAACGCTCAATCGATCATCATATTGCATTTCATCCAAAAGTCTTGATAGCACATAACATATAGTGTGACTTGGAGAAACTGCATTCTCAGAGTCAGTGATTTAATAAGATATAATGCTCAATAAAAGCTTATCTGTCCATGGACAGGGTCTCTAAAACAGTGAACAAGAAGGAAACCAACAACACGGTGCCCTTCAGCCTGGTCCAGCCTGGATCATACACCAGCGAGGTCTCCGTCCATGTGGATTCTCCTCTGGAGGCGGCCGGTGATTACCTGGAGCGGGTGCACAAACGCCTCCGACAGGCTAAAGAGGGCCTGGTGGACATAATCGTCCAGGAGTTCAGCGGGGAGAAGCCCGTTGCTCTAGAGGAGTGTGAAGAGATGCTGCGGGTCGGGTCGTTTCTCACAGGGTTCGGAGAGCTCGTGCTGGAGCAGGACAAGGTCGTGAAGTTGCGGCCACCCAGAGACGGTCGCAGTTACATCCTGATCCCCGGCGATTACAAGAGCTTCATTCAGCGGCAGGAGAACAGCGCCAACATGTGGAAAGGGCTGACGGTGCTGTTCGGCATCACGGGGTTCACGCTGATAGCTGGTTTCATCCATACTGGGCTCAAGGATAAGAAGAACTGATTGAATCTCATATCACTGGTGCTGTTTTAAATGTGTTGTGGCGTTTTGAGTAAGAGGATGTCTGAGAACTTGATTTAAATCTGTTAAAACTGTGATTTCCAATATACTGTTTTTGATTAAGATGTTTAAGAATCATGAAATGTACGCGCCACACTAGGAAAATAAACAACGATCTGCTGCTATCTTTGGTTTTGTTTAAGAAGGTTTTTTATTACAATAGTTTATAATAGGAGACTTTTAGCTGAGAAAGGATTGGGAGATATGGGTGGTCCATACCGAGATGGTCCTCACTGCCGAATACAAGATCCAGGGGGCGAAGTTGAATCCAGATCCTCCCATTTTCAATACTTAGCCACAATTTGGAGAGTTAAGTTTTCTCTTATCAATGTCATTGTGATGAAGTGTACGCCGGTAAGTAATGAGCACGGTTAAATATGTTAACCCAACCCCTTAACCTTAATTATATAAAATATATTATTAAAAATATGTTAATAAATAAAGCTTGTCTATAGCAAGTTTGATAAAAATACATTAAATAAAAAAATGTCTTTAGCAAGTTTATTAAAAATACGTTAATATTGTAAATGAAAATTTTCTTCAGCAAGTTTACTAATAATACGTTATAAAAAAAGTTTGTTTATACCAAGCTTATAAAAAATATGTTAACAAAGTTTGTCTTCAGCATGTTTGTTAAAAATGCGTTAATACTGAAAATAAAGTTTTTCTATAGCAAGTTGGATAAAAATATGTTAATAAAACATTCTTGTCTTCAGCAAGTTTATTAATAATGCGTTCTTTTAAACAGAAAGTAATTCTTTGGAATAATGTGGATTGGTTTATTGTGCACTAACATTTGGATATGTTTATATTTGGATTATTTTGGATATTTTTAAATTCAGTTGTCAAGTGTTCCCAAACGCCAGGACATACAAGCGCATCTCAAAAAGGTAGAATTAAAGCTATTTTTCTTTTGAAATTTTACTCCAAAAAGCAAAACTCATATTCTACATTCATTACACACAAAGTGAAATATTTCATGCTTTGACTTTGGACATGACACCCCAAATCATCAGACTGGAAACTTTAAACTGGACTTCAAGCGACTTGGATTCTGTGCCTCTCCACGTTCCTCCAGACACCGGGACCATGATTTGCAAATGAAATGCAAAATCTACTCTCATCTGAAAAGAGAACTTTGAACTTTTCTGGTTCAGGAGTGACTTGGTTTTAGGAATGAATGTGAGACCTCATTTCCTTAAGACGCCTCATTGTTTACATCTTTGAGCAGTAAATCGTTGCCATCAGAATTAAAACACACACAAAAACTTGTGTGTAACGCATCTAGAATATAAGAAAGTTTGCTTATTGGAGTTAGATTACAAAAGACAAATACATTTTTTGAGATGCGCCTTTAAATAGTATTTCAAAATAAACTTTCCACTTGACAAAAAACAAGAGACAACTATAAATTGATAATTTATTGAAGCTTGTGGTATTCTCTCCCAATAAACGTCTTTAAATATACATTACAACCATACAGCAAATAATAAGCTATGCCTCATAAACCCAACGCTGCAGGTTTCTTTTAAACTGAATTTGTAAGGATGATCGTCTAATGTTCTTCCAATTCAATCCAATGAGAACATGTCCATCCATCAGATGTGTTTATGAATCACTGAAGGTTCTCATAATAGGTACGATGTTCATTCATCCCCCTCTGAAGACTCCTCGGCCTCTTCCAGCCATTGAATAAACTTCAGGAGCTGTGAACGAAGACACAAAATATATTTTATAATAACAATTATAGAGATATAATTACTGAAAATATCAGTTCATAAGAATAAACCTCGTGTCTTTTACTTCCAAACCTGTATTTGCATATGCAGACGTAGTATAAAAATAATCTTAAATGTAAAAGCTACTGCAGATTTTCAGTCTGTTATATAGCACACGGGTTGCACTTGTGTTTGGAAGCGTGCCAACCTTCAGTTTCAATGCTCGGAGATCCTATCTGTGTGAACGTTTTTCATTGTGTTCCACAAAATAAAGCAAGAGAACCAGCGACAACATGAGCTCGAGTAAATCAGTGAGAGAAGTGTTATTCTTTCTCGCTCACCCCTTGATTCTTGCGCAGCTGTCTGCTCTTGTCGGAGGTGGCGGCCTGAGAGAACCAACGCATGATGGCGTCCTCCTCCAAGATCTCCAGCTGGTACATGTTCATCAGAACCTCAAATATGTAAATATATGAAATGATGAGTCGGCCTGCTGTGAACTACGTACGCAGTATATGCAAAAGTAAACAGCGTGGAATTCAAGCAGTACAATGAAACACATTTTATTTGTGAAAACGCAAACGCTTTTTTCCACTAACATGTTGCTAAAGGCGCTCGGTAGAAATATATACAGTTTGATCGGATCTGTTCAGAACACCGCCTCTGTGTGTATGAAAAATCCTCACTTTGACTAAAGCTGCCCAACGAGTGTCATGCTCCAGAAAGACTTCCTCTATGGATGCCAGACAGTCCATGTGGTCTTGAACTCTCTTCACGTAGTTCCTAAAGACCGGCGCCCACTTCTTCAACAACTGCGGGGAAATGTTATTGTCATAGTCATCATCGACTGTAAGTATTAAATGAGGCGTCGGGAGGAACTCACAGGCAGCAGATGTGAGGAGTATTGTGCTGTGGTTATCTCTTCTCCCTGCTGATGGAAGGGAAACTCGAGCACCACTCGGGTCAAGATCTGCATGACTTCCTTCAGAGTAATGTTGTAGGCATACCTGAGACAGAAAAAGTCAGTCTTGTTTTTTTTTTATTCCATTTTATGTGAAAATACATCACTGACACAGCTGAGGAAGTTTCATTTTTAATGTCACAACAACCAGAATACATCGGCCATGTCAGCAACAGAGGAGAATAGGATGTAGAAATCTTTAGAAACATTTTATCGCATAAAAAATCCAATAAAAGATTGCTGTTTCTGTACAGATGTTTCATCGTGGTAAATAAATTGTTTGTGTACACTTGCACAGCAAGAAAAAGCCCAAATTAAGACTTTCGTAAAATAATGGATTACTTTTCTATTTTTCGCCAAACCCACTCCTATATTACAGAACACATGAAGCGCATGACATGAGTTGCAAGGAGGTTTATCTCTTCAAACTTTTGTATCCTTCCTTACCCTGATAGCACAATCCATCTGGCTTACTATTTGATGTCTGCAGTTGCATCTGCAATACATCGTCTGCTCATCTGCAATACGTCCCAAAGACGTCTGTAAGACATTTATGATTTAGAATGGATGTGAAGATGCTCTTTCGAAAACATCCATTATAATCAATAACATCTTAAAGACGTCTTCTAGAGGTCTATATGACGTCTGACAGCAGATGTAGGGCAGATGAGGAAACAGCATCTGCCAGATGTCTTCAGATGACGTCTGCGAACCCTTTTAAACGTGTGCATTAAGGCAAAAGTAAACAATCCACACTTCACTTACTTGAGTGAGTTAATCTCAAGAACTAGATTGTCACAGCCGATGTTCTCATCCAGTCCTCTCTGTAACGTACCCTGGACCTCATTCTGGAACACTGAGTGAGTGAAGAAAACACTGTCAAGTTTGCATTTTATTACAACGAAGTATTTAAACATTTAAAGGAGTCATATGACGTCATGTTTTCCTGTATGTTACAAGTTGTTCATGCATATATTAGACACGTAAAATAGAAACATTTAAGTCAGGTCTTCCAAACGAGGACACAATAAGAAATCGGTGGTTAAGTTTTATTTATTCAAAATCTGCACGTTAACACCTGGTTGTGCTTAAAGGCTGTTTCTAAACAGTGGGGGAAATCTTATTTTGCCGCTTCTCGCTTTTGCCGCCTACGTTTTCATTATTAAAGAATTTGCAACTGACTATTCAAACGTAAGGTGTTGTACTACGATCACAAATGCAGAAATGGTTTTATATTTACGAGGCTGAATCCATCTAATCCGTATCCTCTGGCTGTTCTCCCCGGCAGCGCGGTGCAACACGAGAAAGGTCCGTATAAATCATTATATTCAGTAACTACAGTTATGTCCCCGCTGGATGCAACAAATGCCTCGTTATAATATGTTTTATTGACTGTGTTGCGATGCGCCGGGACACAGCCTTTAAAAAGTAAGTGTAATACGCTTCACCTTTGACATCATCCGGTTCTGGTGATGCGGAGTACGGCACGTCATCAGCCCCGTCGCTGACCTCACTCTCGCTGTCACTCTCGGGGTCAGGATTCAACACCAGGCCTGATGAAATGCCAACACCATGAATTAATCAACATGTGATTCTTAAGAAACGTTTAAGGCGGTATTATTAGAAAGCGATAGACGTCTCACCCCACATGCATTCAGCAAGTTCATCTTCCTCCGTATCCTCGAGACTGCTGGTTTTCCATCTGTATCCTCTACCTTCAGCACCCACTTCTGCTGGATTAAACGCTGACAACACGACGAACACACATCATGACATGACGTGGCTTCATAATGTGCCACATGTAGGGAAATAAAAGGGTAACACACCTTTCTGTTTGATTTTGTCTTTGTTTTGGCCGACATTGTTGTCATCGCTCATGAACTCATCGTCATCATCATCTTCATCTTCCTCATCTGGATGATGCATGGACAGAACTGTGCCACCTGGGAGCGTGATGTCAGGACCCACAACCACCTGCGGATCATCAACATCCGATTTTAAACAGAGCGGCAGCTCATATTTTGTCTTTGTATTAAACACCCATTTTGTAAACATGAATAGAAGTAAAATCAAATAAACGATTACGCTTATATATGTGTTAATACCAGCCAGACATATTAATACGCCTGAAATAATGCTAAATAGAAATGTGTAAAAAGAATTATTGGTGCCGCCATTTTGGGAGGATCGTTGCTAGTGCGTTCAATGCAGCATTCCGTTTTCTTGTTTGAATAACAAATATAACTATGCTGGTTCTTTTACTTTCGATTCTCTATATATCAAACAAACAAGTAACGGTAAATATCAAAACAATAATAGCAGTGGAGCATGATCCTCCCAAGATGGACATGCTTCACATTCTCTATACTAAATCATTTGGGACAATGCTCGTGTTCTTTAGCAAGTTCTTTTCAGTCAAATGAGTCTGTGTTTTCTTACATTGTAGGCGAGCACACACTGCTCATTCAGAGAGACTCCCTGTTTCACCTCCACACCGTCACAGATAACCGACTGCTGGACCTTTACATTGTTGGCAATACGGACTCTGTTCCATATATAAGCTCTGTCCAGAATCACATTGTCCCCTAAGTAGACAAAACAAACGTTGCGTCAAACGAATTGGCATACTGAATTTGGTAAGCAGCGCAAGGCAATCATTATATGAAAACATGGAGTAAAGAAATTCAAGATCGTACCGATGACACAGTTTGCACCAATCACAGTGTTGGATATGGTGCAGTTCGCTCCGATCACTGTATTTCGGCCGATGAGCACGTTCTCCTCCATCCGGCTGCCGTGGCCCAGATTGACTCCAGGCTCTCGGTACACATTGTGTCTGGAGTGAGTACAGCTCTGGCCTTCACGGTCCGCAAAGTTGGTCTCGGGCGTGATGGGATAGATCCAGCGTCGGATCATGTCGGAGGAGACAGAGTCGTACATGAGGAGATTTGACACCCGAGCCCCGTACCCATCTTTAGTGACGTGCATGTGGATCTGGTTTCCCAAGATCTGAAAGGAATAGAATAAGAAGACATGTGTGTATGAAGTTATCATGAAGCATTTCTGAAGTCTCTTGTGTTTTGTACCTCCTCGCTGACTAAAATGCCACGGACAAAGTCGTTTCTCGTCTGGTAGTCAAAGTTGTCGGTGAAAAGTTCAGCAACCTAAGAAACAAAATCGTCACTTTTCACGTTTGATCAAACGTATTTCTACTTCAATCCAACATACACACACATGCGGGGACATACTGACCTGTGGAGAACAGATGCTGATATGACAATCCAGAAGATCATATCTAATTTCAAATTCATCACTTCCACTGTGGAAAATGTTCTGTATGGAATAAAAAGGAATAACTATAATCACATTTTGCATTTATATCATATCCTGAAATGGAAACCCAAAGCAACGCTGTGATGGTGAATTTATAAATTGACAGTTTTGTTAGAGGCGAACTGATTCATTGCCAAACGTCATTGAAATATCCCACCATAGGAAAGTGAAGTTTCTTCAGGCTCTGTGCTCTCTGGTAATGAAGAACACGCTTGCTCTTGCTGTCCATGGCCACTAAGATGTCATCTTCCTCACAGCGAGTCTTATGGCCGGGCGAGGACTCCTTGAAGATCATGGTCATCACAGAGATGTTCTTCTCCATTTTGCGCCGCTGCCTTTGAGGAAACCACCACATCTGGCACATTAATACATAGACCCTGTTTATAGCCAGGACTGACCCCAACACTTACTTGTGCTCTTGTAACGCCTGCGATACATCAATGTTGGACACCACATCACCATAAACCAGCAGAAAGTCGGATCGGACCAGGGTCTTGGCATCCACGTCCCTCAAAACATCTCCGAGGGAACGGTACAGATCCGAGGTGATGATGTGAACTGTGTTTGGAGATGTGGGCCGGCACCATTTTGACTTCCTGTACAATAAGACGCAGAATATTGAGTCGCTGGATTGTGTTTATGATCTTTTATTATATAAAAAAATCATTTACCTATCAAACTATTGTTCTTTTATCACATATCGCTTACAGCGCCCAGAATTCTTTGCAAGTCGCTTTGGATAAAAGCGTCTGCTAAATGACTAAATGTAAATTTAAGATGGACAGTCATTACAAGACAGAAGTTCTCAGATCTTCATTTAAGATTATAAGGGCACATGAAGTTTCAAAAGAGAATGACCCACATTGATAAGCTATTTACAATAAACGCTGCAATATTTCATGAAGAATAGGCATCGTCAATTTTAATGTTCAATGGGACTTTAAGATTAGACACATATAGTCAGTTCCCCCCAGTTTCTCAGCTCAAAATGTATATATTTTTACAGAAGCAAGACCAACATCAGTAGTGATGAAAGCCAAAATATAAAATGCCACCAATGAATAGTAACGGAGCATTTCACTAATTTATGCCCATTTAGGAAAATTATTTGTTATAATACACCTGTTATTTGCATGCCTGTAACGCGTGAAATGTTAAATATATCTTAATGTTCTTTTAGATTATTGTACTTGACCAACTTGTCTTTTGGGTAGTACATTTGTATGACCCTATTAGGTTCAGTCCTGGAGATACGGGAAACACTTTGATTGATGTGACACGGAATAACACTGCCTTGAAACAATGTAGCACTGTAAAAACTTGCAATTTGAATAAACTTGAACTGAATTACATTTAGTCATTTAGCAGACGCTTTTATCCAAAGCGACTTGCAGAGAGTTCAGGGAGCAATGGCCGATGTGCGATCTGTCATACAAAGAGCAATAACACAATATAAAATGAAAGACAAAGTCGCTCACTGTAAATGCTCTTTGATTTTGTTGGACATCCAGCAGCAGAAGACAAACGTCTCTTGGACTCCCGTAGAGGTCAGAAACTCCAGTGTGTAGTCGATCATGGAGACGTTGGCCAGTGGCAGAAGAGCCTGATATGGACAAACACATGGACAACATAAGAACAGTGTAAACATCTCGATTCAAATGACGCTGACCCTTACAAAACAATAATGTGCTGATCCTGTACATTATGAAGCAGAAAGAAAAACATTATACTTGGATGTGATGAATCACCATCCCTGATAGCACACTACATCTGACAGACATCTGCAATACATTGTTTACTCATCGTCGTCTCAGGGACGTCTGCTGTTAGATGTCGTGCAGACGGCAGCATTAACTTCTGCAATACTGCAAGAGATCTGGAAACATCTGCCGCGTATAAACATCGGCTAAACATCTTAGAAAGAATGTAAAGCTGCTCTTTCTAAATCATACACATCTTACAGACGTCTCCGAGACGTATTGCAGATGAGCACTTGCAGATGTCTTGCAGATGTAAACGCAGACGTCAAATAGACGTAAGCCAGATGTATGTGTGCTATCAGGGATGGTAATGATAACCTAGTAGAAGTACCTTAGTAATGCCGTGGATTGTTACATGATGTCACACACAACGTGGTATTACATAGTATGGCATCAGCTGTTATGATGACGTATTCATTCATGTGTTATTAATGATTTCCATCTAAACTACCATAGTATTAAAATCGTTTTAAAACCATGGTAACGGTAACAGTTAAGAATACCGTGATACAAACACGGTCCTGTTTTGATAAGTTGCGGTGATGTGTTCTGTGCTATTGTAGTGATCGCCGCATGTGCTCACTGTGATGATGTCATGTCATGTGTTCGCTGCTCTCACACACCCGCGGCTCATCTTTGGTTATGGGGAAGAATCTGCGGTTGAAACTGTCCGCGATGAGCACAGCCTGCAGCGGCTGCTCTCCGTCGTCCTGGTCCGCTGCTGCCTTCCTAGCGCGGTTCTGTTTCCCCGCCATGTTTGTCTGAAGCGTCACTAAAGGAAACAAGCGAGCGGAGTCGCTGCGAGCATGTCACGTGGTGACGAAAGGGGCGGGGTTTAGCGGCACGGAAACGGTCTCGAACGGGCCGTGAATGTTTTAAAGTACGTTAATAATTTTAATCAATTCATAAAACCTTGCGGTTTACTTTCAATTCAATTTAAAGTTCAAATTCACCAGAGCCATTTCATATGTGCAATTTAGTATAAGTTTTATTTTTTATTTTATTTTTTATTAACACTGTAGAACATTAACAAAAAAGACAATCATAGTTTAACATTCACAAACCAACCTTAGCTTACATACAAATATTAGAACATAATATTCAATTTAGTATAAGTGCTTGCGCTGCATTGTGACTGGCATTGTCACGTGATAACGATGGAGCAATTATAGCCGTTTAAAATAAATTCGTTTAATAATTTCAATTATTTTAACGTATAATATATATATATATTATAGAAAATATGATACATGTATTATACAAGTGTCTCCAATAAGAAGAAAAACACGTCCTGAGAATTGCATGCAGTTCAATGTTGGATGCTGCTTTCTGTGCTTCGTGCAACATAAGTTTGATTAAAACAAAACTATCGTCTTGTACGGATGTTTTTGTAAATATGGAGAAGAATGAGATTATTCGCCGTAGCTGCGTAGCAGAGGGACTTTTGTGTTGTAGTAGGCGCTCGGCGTCTTCTTCTGTTGTTGTTTTTTGCGGTTTGCGAGCCAACGTTATATGTGCATACCGCCCCCTGTCGTGATGGAGCGTGACAAGAATGAACTGTATTTGAAGACTTATGAGATAACTCTCTATAAAATCTAAAATCAGGTTCTTATTGTGTTAGTTTGCTGCATTTCTTTAGTTTGTCTTGAATCAAAACTAACCAACTGCAGTTTGATTGATATTAATTGTAATGTTGTTATTTTTAAGAATGAGTTGATGACATATTAAAAATGAACAACTGCCCTTTTATTATTTCTCTAATGTTGCACACTGTCGTATTTTATGTCAAATGAATAACACAAAAGTGTCTTTAACATAAACAAACTAAGACTTTGTCTGTGCTTTTCCTCACTTTACCTTCTTAAGAAATATCAGCATATCCACATTTACCAAGTTTGCCGGAAAAACAGCGCCCCCGCTGTTCAAAACATGAACTGCGATTCTTTTAACATCTATATATATATATATATATATATATATATATATATATAATCCATTTTCAATCGGCTCACGCTGAATCGTCACATCCCTACTTACAGGCAAAATATTACTGTAAAAATGCCCGTTAAGGTCTAACGGTGTAGTGTATACCCATTCTAAACGGTTAACAACGGCTTAAGGAACTGACGTCTATGTTACACCTGGAATGAACTAGATACCCTGTCGTACAGTTTCACAAGATATGGGACCCTTTCATTTGTTATCTCAATGGGAATTGTTAATGTAAAGTATTAAAAATGATTCCTGGATTCTGTAGTTATATCTACGACTATTCGATGGTTGAATAAAACATATTTGACCAAACAAACGATAGACCCATTCTGCATTTTCACCAGCGCTGGTGTCCAGGTTTTCACTGGAGTTGTTAAGAACTTCTTAAGTCAGGTCGCAACGTTGCTGAGTGATGGCAACTCAAGTTACTACAGACAGTTTACTAATGGCTGGATACACGACAATACTTCTAAAATCTGAATAAACTCACTAGAAACTGATCAGATCCGCAGACTGGCACAGATTATCTGCAACAAGTCTTGTAGTGTGTTTAAACCTTAAGACTTTGGTACAACCAGAAAAATACATTGTTGCCACTTAAAGACATTTTAAGCATTTGCTGATCGCAAGAAGATTACATTTTCACCATTGCAAAGAGCTTTGTCCATTGAAGTTTGTGTCACTGACCTACAAAGTCAAGGAGGAGGTGGATCATCTCACCACAGGACGAAATGATCGGAAACCTTCTGAAACTTAGTTTAAGGCTACGCTTGACCCACTGCATGCTGATTTATCTATTTACTGATTGTAATAATAATGAATAATCAATAAATACAAACCCAAACATGAAGTTTGCCAACAAACAGATTTATTAGTTAAAGTGCAGATTGACAAGAAAACTGAAAGAACAGAAAAAGGCACAATCTCCAGAGTGAAGGTGTAGGAAAGAAACAGCAGCGTCTCTTCTGTAAGACCCCCTTGCTGGTCCAGTGGAGACAAAACAAACATACTTACATCCACATGGTTTACACTATGCGATAATGGATCTACAAATGGTTCTTGTCTCTACTACGGTTGGTCCTGTTCCGTTCTACATTCTTTGATACGATACAGACAGTCATGAGCAACATGAGTTTGCAGACTCCGGTCATTCATCGAGCCCTTTTCTCATTGAAGCTTCACTCCAGACTCTCATAAATGACGTTTACATAAGAAACGAAGAGAAAAGAAGTCCTTTAACAGCCTTGCCAATATTTCACTTCGACAGACAACAGGTGATAAAAGCAAAACTGTGGCACAAAACGGATAATTCAGCAGGTAACAGCGGTGGAGACACAGCGAGTAAAATATAAGAGAACAGCATGTTGTCCATACAGTTACAGTGTAACATATGGAGCGATTACAGTGTATTGCTACTGCTCGGCTGTTGCTTGGAATAGAATACCAGATTTACTTGCGCTGCATACTATTTCAAGACAAACAGTATGTGGAACAGTTGTACGCTACATCACGGGACCTCGTTTTATCGCATGTTTAATTTAACATCATTTTGCCATCCATAATCGAGGTCAAGCGCGTTGCATTGTGTAAGACTTCCAGATATTTCACGCATACGGGAAGTTTTCATAGTACGTTATTCCAAACATAGTCTCCTCCAAGTGTGCTTTCACACTACTGCATTCAGACACACGCGTCAAGCGTCCTCAGAAGAAGCTCTGCTCCTCTGTCAGCACCGACACTGATCTTTATAGGCTACATGATACAAAACATATACAAGTCCAAAGTACCATGACGTCCCAGTTGTTGACATTGTAACTACAAGCTCAAACTTTTCTCAAATCTTTAGCTTTGGATTGGTTAGCCCAGACAGACGCATCACAGCATAACGCTGCAATATTCAAATGATTCGAGAATGACGTTAAAATCCAAAACTGGAAGTCTGGAAAATGTCACTTGGGTATGCTGGTTTTCACTTAACTGGTCCGGTTAAATGTGCTTCATATAATGTATTTACATCAGGTTATATGATGACTCGTGATGATAATATTTACAGTAGCATGAGTTCAAATGAGCACCTGGCCAGAAGTCGCTGTTATATATGTGAACAACACGTATCATTTCAAAAGCACATGCGAGTTACAATAATGCACCTGTGATTGAAGACAGATGTCTTTTTTGACTGATGATAAGACGGAAGAGTTTCTTTGCTTTTTAAAGGAACACTTCACCCAATAATGTGAAAAGTCTGTCATCATTTGCTCGCCTTCGAGTTCTTCCAAATGTGTGTAAATGTCTTTGTTCTGATGAACATAAAGAAAGAAATTTGGAAGAACGCTTATAATCAGACAGATCTCAAACCCCAGTGACTCCCATAGCAGGAAAAATGACTCAATAATTGTTTTGTTCTGTTCAACACAAAATATATTTTGAAGAATGTAGGAAAGTTCTGTCACACTTTCATCGTCATTTTCCTACTATTGTAGTTAATCTGTTTGGTTACAAGCATTCGTCCAAACATCTTTCTCTGTGTTCAACCAAACAAAGACATTTATGCAGGTTCAGAATAACTAAAGTAAGGAATTTCTGACAGAATTGTCATTTTCCACAAAATGTGATTGAGATTCTCCGAACAGGGGATCAAAGTGTTTGTCTCACCAAATGTTCTCTTTTAATGTCTTTAAGATGTCATATGCTAGAGGTAGTTTGGAATTTGACACCAAACTTTGTAAATACGCAAAATTACAAGACACATTTCCATTTAACTGAATTGACATGCAATGCTAAACAAATCCAAAGATGAGTCCTTATAGACCGTTTCATCGGACCCGCGCGCCAGGACTGCAGTTAACTTCTGGTCTGTGTTTGGCTAGTGTCTAATAATATAACTATAACTATTTCTATTTTATTTTATTTATGTTAATTTTTATTATTATTCTATTGTATAATATAATATAATTGTATTAAATAAACGATTTTGTTGAATTTAGTTGTATCTTCATTTTATGAAATCATTTGTTGAACGGGTCGAGTAGTTTTTTCGCATATAGAGAAACCCTATGGTACACTGACATCTAGCGGTTGGGCTCGGAATCGCAGTCTCAATTCAAAATATTAGAGAGGCAAGTTTAGCCGAGTAACGCTTCTCCTCGGTTTCTTTATCGTGTTATCAGAAATAATCTACAGACGCTCGTTTGTTTGCTAATGTGTAACGGCAGTCCACAAACACGCGCATGTTGTCGCTTTGAAACCGTCTATAAACTTGAAGATAAAGGTACAGTATCGCCGCACATCAATGCTAAATCATAACACATTTAGACTCTGTATAAATCACTGACCACATTTACACGCACATCATTTTTCAGATTAAGATTCATATTCTTGCCGAGACTGTGTTCCTGCATGCACTTAATCGTCATATTCAGAATATAAATGAAGAATAATATTTAGTAATTCTTTACAGATTTCATTGAAAGAATTCTCATGTCACACAAAAGTCTGACCAACTTCAGTGTCATGATGGGACATTTACAAAACTCCGATGTTTTTAATGTGCCTGATGTGAAACCTTTTAATGTTTGCAGATACAGTATAAAGGAACAGTAAATATTCGGATTAACGTCTTACGTTTTAACATGTCGCAGAAATGTTTGGACTTCTTTGAGCTGGATTACAGTCTTTGTTGGGTTAATATGACCAAATTCCACAGTTCAATGGAAATTCACATGTAAACATGGTCAGTTCTGGTCCTTGATTCTGATTTGGTTGATCCGAGTTCTAAGCCGTTATAAAAGACCCTGATTTATAACTGCTGACATGGCCTAAATATCACATTATTTACTTTATTTTATGAAACCTCGCTACGCATATTGTATAACCGTTTTATAAAAGCATTACGACCCTTGAAGCGGTGGGTTACAGTACATTTGATAACAACTATAAGGCACTGTAACCCGGGGCTTATGCTTTAGTCATACATGGATTTCATTTACAATTTGAGATACTGTACAATTCAAGGTACCTATTTCAATAATAAGGGACCATTAGAAAATACTGACGTGGAGCAAAACGTTTGAACCTGCTCAGGAACAAACAAGCACCATCCTGATGTTAAAACGTTTACTTTTCCATTTTAGACTACTTGATTTGGTTTTGAAAAACAATAGACCAAGTATTCGGTCTTAAACAAGCACCAGTGCGATAAGAAATGTTTAAAAAGGTCCAAAATCTGAAAACGTACCAAAGAAATGCATGTTAATACAAGTATTTGTGCTGTCTGGTGACCGCTGATGTCACTTGGCTTCAAAAGCAATAAATACGATTCAGACGCTCTATAAAAACAACTAAAGGATGATGTTTGTTCAACAGGACAACAGCTGTGGCGTTCAGTGTAAATGCTTTACATTAGTTATACGGTCATCTGTAGGAGGAACACTTTACGACTCCTGTAGTTGTGAAGTGATAAATTCTTGAATGCATTTTTTATACTGCTGCTCGGTGTGACTCTGAGAATGAGAGTATTGACCCGACTGGCCTCTCATCTCCTCATTCATCTTTGCCAATCGTAACCTGACAGAAAGAAAAACACTCTTACAGTCTGACAGGAAAAAGGTACGAACAGAAGCTTTAAGACAATTTATGGGTCTAACGTACAGAGTGACGATGTCTGCGTTGGCAGCCTCTACGGTGATGGACAGTGGACTTCTGCCGTCAACGTCCACGGCGTTCTGCTTGGCCCCTCGCTTTAGAAACAGACAAACTTGACTGACAGAACCAAAACACACAGAAGAACACCGTTATTACTATACGTCTAAAGAAGCAAATGTCGGACGTTTGGAGTCGTTTCATTCGTTTCTACATGAATTACCCCGTGTGAGCGAGTATGGTGGCGTGATGCAGTGGTCCTCTGCCACGAATATCCTGCTGGTCCACGTTGGCAGCGTTTTGAAGTAGAAACTCACAGGAGATCAATGAACCCTGAACACACACAGACATATATTAAAAAGTGCTGGACTTTACCACGTCCTACCTAACAATGTACTGTAAAATCAGACAGACACTGATGTACAAACCCCCTGCACGGCCTGTATGAGCGGAGTCCGATTGTTGTCTTCACCGTTGACCCAGTTGACATCGGCTCCGTGAGCCAGCGCCTCCACCATGTCTGTCAGACTGCAGGCGCAGGACGCCCAGTACAGGAGAGGACCAGCGGAGAAATCCGTCAACTCAGAGAACACAGGAGGACAGTCCATCTGATTCACAGACATGGGTGAATCACTCTCCTGGGGCTCCTGGGCTGTAATATTATAAGAAGGATGTGTGCCATTTACTGCACTGAAATGAGTCACGATCATTCATTTTACTGTATTGCATAAAGTAAACTACATCAACCTTCATTTGTCTTTTTATGTGTGTTTTTATGCATTTTTGGCCAGTCTGAATGTCTTCATTTATCACCGTTAAAGTCCCAGTGAAATAAAAAATGACAATGCCTATTTTTTCATGAAATATTGCGGCGTTGGTTGTAAATAGGTTATCAATGTGGGTCACAACATAACTTAATAATATTTTAAATGTATACGCGTGGCAGGCGCTTGCAATTAGGGGCCGCGTTGAGATGGAAACAGTTGGGTCGCATGGATCATTTGACTAGAGAAAGCGGCGAAATGTGAATCGCCCCTTAAATTACGTATGTTAGACGGCTTGGGCGGAGCATCTGTTAACTCCTCCCCTTCAATTGTCAGTCTGCTGCCAGTTCTATTTCTAAATACAACAGGGTGTTTTTATACATCCAATCAAATCGCAGAGAAAGACTAAAGCAACCCCCACTATATTTCTCACTCAAAACTCAAAATTTCACTCAGAAACGCGTCAACATACGGAAGTGAAAACGATCGCAGCTTCTGGTTCAGGGGGACTTTAAGTGAGGTAATATTAAATCACAAGGTTCATAGTTGAGTTCATTATTAAAAAACAAGGATGCTACAAATGACATTTTCTACGCGTGATGTTTGTTGAGTGTTGAACTCGCCTGCTTCACTCAGGCTATTGCTGGACGGGGTGGTGGCCAACATCTCTCTGCTCCCGTCTGCACTGTTCTGAATACCACTGTCTGTACTCCTCACTGCCACAGAAACACAAGCTCTTCAATATGCGATCCAAACGGTGACCTCTGGTCTGAGATGATGGGAGGGGTTAGGTTAGTCTGTACTTACGGCTCCGCAGCTTTGAGGACGTGTCAAAGTAAGAAAAGAGAGAGTCAAGCTCATCGGGGCAGAACAGGGAGTCGCGCCGCACCTCCTGACCACTAAGGGAAGCTGATGACAGATGATGACACCGTTCAGAAAGATGAGTTAACAACAGAGGATGTTATTCAGCAAGCAAAAAGCAGTGTGCTCACCTGAGGTACTGGAGGTGGTGCGGAGTTTAGGTGTTGGAGGGGGCGGCCGCGGGGGCAGAAACTCCATGTTCCCCTTCACACGCTTGTCATGTTTCCTCAACGCCGTGATCTTTTCTTTCTGCTGCTGAGCCGTCGGTTTCAGGACGAACCTCTTCTCTACATATTTAGCTCGGATGAAGGCTTCGATCTCCTGTCTTTAATGTCACATATACAAAGAATTATCCCTCACCATTTGGTCCCACACCCATGTGTCTTTCTTTAACCAATCAAAGAACAGTTGTCATGTTTATATAACAACATCACACGCAAGCTCAGTCAAGAGAAAACTCTGGAATAGCCTACATCTCACAGAAATACACCAAAAAGCCATGGGCCCGATTCACACTTTGCGTCATTTGTTCCTTTATGTAAGCTGTTTGCATTATTATAAACCTGATGAACCTATCCACCCTAAATTGATGTGTCGGTTGAGCTTAAGACACCATTCAGGACTGTCTAAAGACAAATATCACCTGGGATCTCCGGGCTGAGGTTTCCTGCCGCTCATCTCTTCTCTCCGAGCTTCATAGATGTGATTGACGACACCATTTCCCAGCTCGCACATTAACTGCAAACCAACAAAAAACTGTTAGAACCGTGGTGCGCATTACATAAGAATGATGTAGAAGAATGAAATTATACCTTGAGTAACTCTGGCTCCCATGAATCCAGCGTGAGAGATCGCACCTTTGAGTTGTGAACTCCTAAACTCCTGGGGACAAAATATGAAAAACGAAATGAGCGGAGGCGAGTTAAAGACATTGATAATCTATCATTATCGGGTTCTGAAGCCAAAAGAAAAAAGAATCATCACAGCAGCCCTGTCTCACCACATCCGCCATCAGATCTCCATCCTGACATCCTGAAGTGTATTCGTCGGAAAATGCACAGACGGACCCCACTCACAAAATGTTCTACGTTTGTTTCACTCCCCGCCAGAGGCCGAATACAACATCTTATATGAAGGGCGGGTGGTTGGTAAGGTACCTGTGAATGCCAGAGCACTCGATACAGAGCGTGATGCCGAGGTTGATGCTGGCCCAGCGTGGATCCGACTGTCCACAGTCACAGCAGAACTCATTTCCAGGGATGGCCTGCACCCGCTGTAGAGCGCTCTCACCCTTAACCGGCTTCACCGACTCACAGCCTGAGTCCAGACTGCCCAGAGACGCAGACGAGTGCCGGTCCAGACTCTACAAAATAAACACACAAATGATTTCAAAGCTGACGCTACGAAGTATTTTATTATATATAAAATATTACATATAATATTTTATATATATGTGTATGTGTTTATAAATACAATATTAATATCCACAGTACAAAGACATTTATTATGTAAACACTTTTATTCTGGATGCGATTAATCGTGAATAATCGTTTAACAGCCCTACAGTCTACACGTCTTTTATCGGTTTGTGTGTGTTCTGTAGGATGAAACCCATCACCATTGCGTCTCTAGCCCAGTTCTCCACTAATTGAGCTACATTACACTAAACGAACAACAGAAACGCTTGAGCAAAGCTTATCGAGTCAAAACCCTGCAGAATGACTCAAGAATATATTCATAACAGGTAATTACATTGATAACATTATAGGATGCGCTATATCTCACGTGGCGATCTCTCATCCCATAATAATGAAGATCAGTGCTAGTATAACACATTGACTCACAACAGTATCTTCCTCTCCGTTCTCTCTGTAGGCAGTGGCGATGCTGTTCTGCACGGCTTTGATCCACGCCTGCCGCAGCTTCTCCGAGTCAGCCTGCATCATCCAGCTCCTGATGAACAGCACACGTCATGTGAGCCAAACTTGCATCAACTCATACTGCCGCACATACTCATTTTCTTGAGCTATATCTTCCAATGACACTACTAAGGCTGTTGGACATACTTGGAAGGGGACACGACTTCAAAACAGAAGCGTCGCTCTATGTCCTCACAGTGTTTGACAGTGCACAGTCTCAGATCTTCCACCACTACAGTGGGGTTATCCTAAAAACACACACACGCTGTAGTTATCCTCTTCATGCCCTCCGCGTCAAACTGAATCGAGCCTTGACGCTGACTTACCCTAAACTTCTTCTGATAAACCAGCTGACTGTTCTGAATGGAGAACCAGCGCCTGAGAAGAGACAACAGCTCAAGTTAAACCGGGTGCCGGATTAAATGTTTCGGAGACGAGGTGATTAAAGCAAGTATTGAGAATATCCGGGATGAAGACGTTACCCAACGTAAATGTGTATTATGGTACCTGCATGCTCAGCTTTTGTTTCGTTTCAACATTGAGCGGGGCAACACGGGAGATGAGGACAAATAAAGCAACACAAAATAAAAAGATAAACAAACAGGGTCAATCGATCATGAATGGAGACGGAAACTAAATCGATTCTGAAATGCTCGTGCAAAACTACGGAGGAAGAAACCAAAATGTTTAGCTCTACCTGTTCCAGGTCTTAAAGGCGTTGCTCGCTCTTTTGAAGAGATATCCCTCCATAGCTATTCCATTTTCTGTATCCACATTATACTCTAGTTTTGTGTCCTCGGTGGAGAAATCCTTCAAAAAATAAGAGCAGTAAACAACTACAGCGAGGTTTCAGGCTCAGTTAGATACACCATCTACTCATATTATTTCAGCCTATCATTAAATCTGTTTTGTACACATTTGGGTGCAAATACATAATAAATGGTTACTGTGCCTCTCTTTTTGTTTTTTTATTCAAGGACTTTTATGTAAAGTATTTGTATCAATACTGTGTGTAAAAGGCCGTCCCGCGCCCCCTCATACATTTATACAATTAATGAACCACTTACGATGTATTTTCACACAAAATCTGTTGCTCCGTAAATGTTTAATACAAACATATATATTTTTTCCTGCAATCGTGCATTAGGGGTGTAGTGAAAAGTTCATTTCTCCTAAGGTACCCTATTCACCATTTTGCAGTTGGTTCTGTCGCTTCTGTGTTCTTCGTGTTTAGCATTTGTCTTCTAGATTAATTCATCCACTTTGTGTGTTTTAGTGTTCACGCACTTGGTTGTTAGTTATTGTCAGTACATTATCTGTACTTTGCTTACTGGAATATCTTGGTTATTTGGTTGAATTAAACCTTTTGTTAAAAAAAACTTTAAAAAGAAAAGAGAGATCATATGGAAGGCTCACCTGCAAAGCAGCCTGAAAGAGCAGAAGACAAACAGGAGTTAGCAAAAAAAAGATTTCATATTGAATGAATTCAAAGGAAGGTGGTAAGGAAACTATATCAGAACTGTATGAGGCTTTTGAACATATATCATTTTTTCATTCGCATCAACGACAAGATTACAAATCAGCAAATGCGTTTTCATTAAAATAAAGCGAAAAATAATACATCATTTCAGTCATCATTCCAAGTCTGTTTCCAATAGTCGAACTCGTCTGTTTTACCTTCTGTTGGATCGTGGAGTGTTTCTGCTCCATGTCTCGCTTTTCCTTTGCTGAATCCACCACCAGCAGATCCAACTGACAAAGCAGACGTCACGTCAACACCACGAGCTTCACATCTGAACATACGTGACGCGTGTCTGTGTGCGTGTACCTGACCGCCGAGCTGCTTCATCAAAGGCTGAAGTTGACTGAACAAATCATATCCTTGATGAAAAAACGTGAAGCTGGAGTTCATATAGGACAACATCTGCAGAGACAGAACTGAACTTGGCAAGGGTTCCTCTCCAAAACATTTGAGAGGTTTTCTGTAATCTGTCTTGGCTTCGAGAGTCTTACCGATTTGAGGATTTCCAGCCTTCTTTTAGACTGAAGCACATTAATCTGAAAATTGTAAACATTGATTATTTCATATTCACACATGAATAGGTTTTTAATTTGAACGCTCTTGAAAGAATAAAGCTTTTTTCATTGAACCTGAATAGTCTGATCAGAAGTGTGAACAGGTCAATAAAATGTCTCCAAAGTCAACATTTACTGCAAATATAGATAAAAGATATAAAGATAAAGAGTGAGGATGTTGGCTCACAGATGACTGACCTGCAGCACATAGTCGAGGGCGATGTGACGGAAGCACTTGCGCGTGGTGGTCAGGATGTTGGTGGCCTCCTCCACCTCGTGCTGTTTGTTACGAGGCACCTGAGCGTTTTTCACCAGAGCCACTTCCTTCTCCTCACTCACTTTATCAAACTGCTTCTTAGCGTCTTTAAACTTCTTCAAGTCTCTGAAAAGAACAATTTGAGGTGAAAAGGGGTCCTCGTCTGTCACCAAAATAGACACATCGGATGAAACGGACACTCACTCCTTCACAAAAACCTGAAGTTGAGACTTGATGGATCTCTGGGCTTGATCGAATAAAATCTAAAGAATGGAAAAACAGAAAATATTCCATTAGACACAAATCAAGAAATATCACTTTATTGGTCCTTCTGAAGGAATGATGAATTTAACCCTCAACAAAGTCAAAAGCATTTTGTTCGGATAACAATTGTATAAAAATATACATATCAGAGATAATGTGCATATTGCGATGGTTTGCGATAAATGAGCTATTTAATTCTTCAAAAAGTGATGTATGGTCAAAGTTTTAGGTCGATACGGATAGTATAGTATCTATCTGGCACGATAGCGGCATGATAGCGTGCGCATGCTCTGACGCAAGTCAATCAACAATCTGCGTGGCGAGCGATTTATTTTTATTTGTTTACAAAATGTCAGATTTGTTTAATGCAACAGTAAAACATGGCTGTTCACTTTCAGAAGTTTTAGTGATGCTTTCCTTTTCCTAAAATAATGTGAAATATATCATTTAATTTATAATATATAAAAATTATACATAGATATAATTTATTTAATACTATATTCTATATATTTCTTTATAAAATATAATTTCTTTAATATATTTTAATGCAATTGAAATTGACTTTAGAAAAAGAAATATCGCACTTTTAGCATGATATCGCATTGCCCTATTCATCAACTTTATATTTAAATTATAGGAAATATAATATTTTCAAAATGAGATCATCTGAAATCATGTTTTGTATTGTGCATTCAAATTAATATCAATCAAACTAGTTATTATCAAACTGCAGTTAAAAATACAGCTACTAAAATATTTAATTTTGGAACTCTACACATTTCCTATATTTATATTTATTACAATTACAATTTTAAAACTTATTTTAAAAACCTTAATATTACAATTTAACAAATTAAATTAATGTTTAATTACGTGCACATTATTCATTACAGTTACAAGGTTGATATGTCATCGCATCCTTTCATAACCTCTGTATTGTAATGCCAGGCGCAAGGCGCATTTCTCATATCATCAAGCTCATCGTCGTATCATTAAGGAATAGAAATGTCATCTAAATGTTTCAGGTCTCTTACTGTGTGATAGTTGTTCATCTCCTTCAGTGTCTCAGCAAACACAGCTAAACTGCACTATAAGACAAACGCAGAAGTATTAGAAGAACAACACTTTGACATGATTTACTAAAGAAATGACCGGCTCTTACCCCGATGACCTCATCTCTGGTGGACTGCAGGGCCAGTTCTCTGATTCCATTCACAAACTGCTTGTTGGCCTGATTATACACTCGTCCGGCATCTATCATCCCGATACACAACTTCACCAGCTACAAAACAATCACGTTAACAACACTTCGAGTACACACAGATCGATTTATAATGAGACATCCAGAAACTGGATCAAATGCACATTTACGCGCTTCCAACCAAATGACCAATGCACCATCCATGCAACGATCTGCCAACTAAGGAACAGTCATTTAAAGTGTGCGAGCCGGTCACCTTGTCAAGTTTTGACTCCAGTTCTCCAACGTCTCCCTCCACCTCCTCTACCGTGGCCCTACAAACATCAAGAAACAAATGATCTCAAAGTTAGCCGACTTCATTCAAGACATTCAAGAGATGACGTCTCATTCCTACAGGATACGGTGCACTTAACGTGTCCGTCGTTGTGAATAGCATTCTACAGATGAGCATTCATATAAGGGACTCTGTCACTTATCAAATGCATCAATCTGATTGGACAAGAAATCCGAACTATAGCTGCCTTAGGTTTGTTTGTTTGTTTATAGAGTTAAAGCTAAACTCTACAGAATGAACTCAATATTATGTCCATTAAACAAGGTCAAGCGATTAAACAAGCAATAAATAAAATAATCAATGAGCAAAACTATGAAATAAAGACATAATGAGATTCTAGTTAGGAACTGTGTGATTTCCCTAAAGCCAAAAATTAATAACTTTATGAAAAATAGTTCATTCTGCATTTGCTTTTTTGCAAAAAAAAAAATCTTATTTAAAGATTTGCTTTATATTAGTAATAAATATGAACAGTGCACGGTGCACGTTCATGCATATTCATGACATCTGTAGAGCATCACTGGGCCTACAGTACCAGCATCTTCCTGCACTGCACTCCTGTTGGACATGAATAGAAATAATACAACAAAGTCATTATAATACAATCCAAATGCATAAATTACGATGTTTATCTTTTAATATATTTATCTATTTTAACACAAATGCCAGAATATATAAATACACAACAGAGATGAATATTTCTAGCAGACATTGTGTCTCTTCCAGCGCATCTTTCCATCGATAATTCGGATGAGGTGAAACTCAGCCCCTGCGGCTCAAGCTCTAGTGAGCAGCCTACCTAGTCAGCATCTAAAGGACTTAAAGAACGTGCAAGCGAGCTCGAGGGATGCTGTCTTGGTAGGCGGCTCACTGGGTTTTGAGACGAGCGGCGCTTTGTGCATCATTCTCGTGTTTCTTTACGGGACGTTTGTATGTGTTATCATCAGACTCACCGGAACCGAGGAGAATCCTTCAGACATTCTTCAAAATCCACCGTCACTTTCATTTCGATAAACCAATGAATTATATTTACTGACGTCCGAAGGTGATCCAGAAGGAGCTGGGTACAAATCACAACTCTTCACGGGGATTTGGGGTTTAAAACATCAATTACAAACTATCTGCAATTGACGAATGAAGAAATGATTGCAAACGCGTTCATTTCATTCATTAGAGAGCGGCTGGATTTAAGGTATCCGACGATGAAGCATCCCAGAGGATACAGGAGCAACACGCACCATCCGGCTCCCGTTTAACCAATAGCACCACAGCGAAGGCTCAGCTCGTGATTATTAATTAGGGAGCGAACGTTCGCCTTATTGATTGGCTTAAACGTTGGCGAAGTGGGCGTTACCAGAGCTGGAGAGATAATGCAGCGTTAAAGACACACTCTTTTAATGTTAATAAATACTCGATGTTTAACGTCATATTTTAACGTTAGTAAATCCAGACGTTACTTCCGTGTTTGTAGAGGAAAATCCCAAATCCGAGATGTATTGAGCGCAGCATAAGACTTTATTAAACGACATTGTCATTGAACGCCGTAAATAAAAAGCATTGATACGCGATATATGATTTGTACCATATTTGACCGAAGTACATTTAAAGGGATACTCCACCCAAAAATGAAAACTCGCCCCCTCTATTTATCCAGACATGCATAAGCGCCGTTGACTGCTATAGTAGGAAAATATTTACAGTATTCTAAGGTTCTCTTGGACACAAACGAAGATATTTCGAGGATAAACAAACAGTTCTGGGACAGTTCACTTATTTCCAACTGTGGCAGTCAAAGTTGTTTGCATTATTCCTAAATATCTCTCTTTGTGTTCAACCCAACATACAAGAGTAAACATGTCTGGAACAACTATAGGATGAGTTATTCATGACAGAATTGTCATTTTTTGGGTGTGGTGTCCCTTTAAGGAGAATCCTCCCCACTGGCGGACATATATGCACCACTTCCGGGTCACTGTGAATAGAGGATTGACGGTATCTTTTAAATCGCTCGCTAGTCACAACAAAACAAGATATTTACAACCAACGATTATAACTAACATTAACTGCACCGTAAACATTGGTTCCTCGCCACCGTTTGCATACTGTTTGCCTGGCCGAGGGGGCGCTAGAATTTGATTTAATGAAGTCTTATTTAATGAACACTGCATATAGGAATTTATTGTGTGTCTGATATTTGACCTGTTTTCACTTGCACAACCTTATATGTTTCGCTTATAGTCAATGTTTTCTTGTGGGTACAGCTTTGTAACAATGGAAATTGTAAAAAGTGCTTTATATATAACTTTTTGACTAAACTGTTGTAACACAATGGCCATATTGCTACTGCGCATGCGAAAACGTTGACGAGCACGTCATTCACTGAACAGTTTAGACATTGGTTCGTCTAGAGGAAGGCGGGACTTTTTCATAAATCGCTGCCGTATTGGACGCTCATTTATGAGATGCTGTGCTTGGATGACAACCTTAATTTTAAGCTAACTAATTAACTTCTCGAAACTATAAATAATCATTTATTAAATATAATCTGATTTTCACACTAAGAGGGGGTGCACCGTTCCCGGAGGTACTGCAATACCGGGTTGATGCGTGGAGTGGTCGGAGCAAGCCCCTATTCCATCTCCCAGTTCCAAAAATCAATTTAATATATGGTCCCCGGGTAGGGGACGTATCAGATATTA
This sequence comes from Barbatula barbatula, assembly GCF_947034865.1. Taxonomy (NCBI): domain Eukaryota; kingdom Metazoa; phylum Chordata; class Actinopteri; order Cypriniformes; family Nemacheilidae; genus Barbatula; species Barbatula barbatula. The sequence goes on from NC_136764.1 coordinate 1,119,692, forward strand.
AACTGATAAGAACAGATACTACACTTGATCTTAGCCAAAAGGCCGAGAAGCGATACCTACAGAGGGTCTGAGGAACACAACGCATGCTTTGAGACAGCACACCGGACGGCGGTGAAATCTGCGCGTGGTGTCGTTTTGATCGCAAAGGATTCTGGTACATCATTTCTGCAGCGCGCGCGTCTTTCTTATGAGTGTTTGTTTGTTCGATCTCAGTTTAAACAGCAAAACCTTCTTCGAGTAAGACTGGGGGAGGAGTTCGTGTTATAATGAGGCGGTGCTTCTCCAGTCAGAAGCGCAGACGCGATCCCGCAGTATTGCGCGTGAAAGTGTTGTTATCACGTGATCGAATGAGAACGCAAAACCGTAACACGATTACTCAAAACCGCGAAACCGTAACACGAGCTTAAAACGGCTTTATTAACGTAACGTGTTTGTTTGCGTCCCAGTGGACAAGTGAGGGATTACAGCAAACATGCTGGAGCAGCTGAGCAGGTCAACATCAAGTCAAAGTCTGCTTTATTGTCAATTCTGCACATTTATAAAGAGGATTGAAATTGCGTTTCTCTCAGACCCATGGTGCATACAAATAACACTAACACAGAATAAAATATACAGAATATACACGTATGTCAAATACATCTATTACAAGCATGTATGTTTAACAAATAAATAAAAGAAGATAGGTAATGGCAGATACAACCAGTGAAATATACAACAGTGCAGATGTAATGTAGATCAAAGAGCTTATTAGTCTGTTTAAAGTGACAGGAACCTATCAGAAGAGGTAGTTGAAGAGGGGTAGATCGATAATATCACAAACCATTAATCTGATTCCATAAATTGAAGTAAAACCAGATTTTAAAAGCATTATTTTGACTTTTTACACGTGTGTTGGATGTTATGCAATATCATGCAAATGAACTACAAACCTTATTAAACTATAAACCTTTTTTAAATCAACTTCCTTTACTGACTGTAATAATCAAACGGCAGAATTCAGGGCATTTGATTAATCCAGATTTGATATTGGCCTTACATTGCTTATACAAAATTATGACTTTGAAAAAGTAGGATTCGTGCGTACAAAGGAAGCCAAATAATGAATATGATCAAAAGTAAAATAAGTCAAAAGTAAAACAGAAAATAAAACATTTAAAAGCACCTTAAAAACTACAAAAAGGGCAGAAGGCATTCTGGGTTCATTTAAACAGTCAATTGTGTTGCTCATACTGAGAATCATTTTTCCACCATCTAACCATATTTATAATCCTCACCTTCTGCAGGAGTCTAGACGCGTCTTTTTCTGTAAATAAACATGCACACACCTTTCCTCATAGCCACAATTTGATCTATTAAGGCAGGTGGTTATTGCTAAATTGCTTTTGAGACAAAACAAAATGATTTTGTAACTCATTAACTACACATTTTCATCAAACTCTACAATCTGAACTCTAAAGTTTTACTATGATTCAAATATTAATGGATTATACTATTGGCACAGTCTCTAAAACAAGCAAAACAGCTAACAGTCTAAAGAATTCACAAAAATGAACATAAAAAATGTAGTATTGGGATTATGATGTTTTATGTATTATAAATTCATGTTTACTGTTCTTTTACTGTTAAATATAATGATATGAGTATGTCCATGCTGTGCTGGGTTCTTTGTCTTGAAAGCTAGCTGGCAGAAGTGTGTAACATGAGCTCTGAGGAATGCAGAAGCAGGGTCTCAGATAACAAGTGTGTGAGTGTATGTGTGTGTGCGTCAATCGCATCTCTCGGCAGGACCGGCTATTTTCAAAATGTTTTGCAGGAGCCAATAGTTGGGGGAGAATGGAGTCAGATTTACATGTCCCGAGGTGATTGGTTCCGGAGGATTCAACGCCCGCCCGATGAAGGGGAGGAGCCCGAAGATAGAATCGACGTCACATACTTTATAAATACTTGTAACCCAGAAGTGTGTATTCAGTTGTTCGGCTCAATATATATGTTTGAGTGACAGCCCCAGCTGGAAGAAGCTTTTACATCTGATAATAAATTCTACTTAAACTTATTGGGAAAAACGATCTCTTTGACTTTTCTTCAAATTTTGAACACGCAGGACTCGAGATTCAAAAGTCCGATAGTTGGTGACCCCGACGACGTGATTTGAAGGACAAAGAGAAGTTTTGGCGCCACATTTCGGCGGACCCCGTGGGGGAGGAAAAAAAGATATCGAGACGATTCAGATTTAACACAAAAGGCCGGCTAAAATACAAAGGTAAGCAGAAAACCTGTTATTTCGAATTCTGCTATTGGATATACTAAATTTCTGTGTTAAATTTGATGAACATCTCGATGAATAGACGAGTAAAATTGAAATAAGGAAAATCAGATTTAAAAGATTCTTTTAAAACAAGTTAGAGTCTTGTTTTAAAACAGATTAAACTCTGTTTACGGGTTAGAGTCCCTTGGCTAAGGAAGCCATAAATTAAATACAGATTAAAGTTCTGTATAATTGTTGGGAAAGAAATCCCGTGATCGGCGTATCACAAATTCATTTAGGTTAAAGTCCTTCGGACAAGAGATCCGTAAATTATTTACTTTGTATGAATGGTATTGGGGATGAAAGTATTTAGACGTGGTGTTTAGTTGAATGCATAAGTGAACGGAAAATTCGCACGTGGTGTGTAGGCCTTGTGTATGTGTATAATCTAAGTTGGTGTAAGGAGACGATCGTAAAGGAACTAGTAGGAAAGTTATATTGAATACATATATATATAAGTAAATAAATAAATAGAATGGCAGAGTTTCAAAAGGAGTGTGATGAATACGAATGTCCGACCGTATTAGCGCAATGGCAGAGTATCGCTGAGATGATGATAGCACAGGCTGAACCAAGAGAGAAAAAAGGGAGACAAAGAGAAGCTCAGGAATGTTGGTTAGAATTGTGTGATAATTATGCATGGACGAAAGAGGCAGAGACATTCAAAGTGCCCCTGGCCCCGAAAATAAGAAATATGGAGAAAAAGGCTCATTGTAGGTTAGTCAGACATAAAGGTGATGAAAAAACGATTAAATGGTATAATGCAAGTAGATATAAAAGTAAAGGGTGTGACTTAGAAAAACATTTAAGAAAATGGGGTCGTCTTGCCCTCGTGGCGACAGCTATATCACCTATTGGACATAGGAAAGAAGGGAAAGCTACAGACGATGATGTTAGACTGAAAGTGAAGGATGGAAACAGAGAGACCCAGTCACTAGCACCGCCCCCTGAACAGTACCGCCCATTGTATCCGCCTCTTGCCCCGCCTCTTGCCCCGCCTATTGCTCAGCCCCCCCCCTACATCTCACCAAATACGACTCACAGCAAACAACAGGTCGTGCTTGAGGTACGAGAGGGAGTTTTAGACTGTAATTTAAAAGAATTAGAAGAACTTCGACAGGAAGTACAACATCTGGGCAAGGTAGTGACAGAACAGGTACATGCGGCACGAGCTCAGGTGAATGAGACAATGCGCCACATGGCTGAGAATATGGAACTTCCAGAGGGAAGTGATGGTAGTGAGAACGGAGTAGGAAGTGAAGATGAAAGGGGAAGTTGTAGAGCAGCTGGCCCTATAGAAACAACAGGTCAGGCCCAGGGCACGATGCATACAGTATGTATTAAGGGAACGATGGTGATGGATCAGGAGCCAATAGCAAAACGTACTAGGGGAAGGGAAAAAGAGCAGCAGCTGTCTAATTTTTCAATTGATCATTGCCCCCCTAACGTACCAGAGCAGAGAGAGCAGGCAATGAGTCATCATAGTAATCAATTATATCCAGGCGTACAAGCCCCATTGTTAGCAAAGAGCACTGGGGTGCAGTACCAGCCCTGGTCACACAGTGACATGACTGCTATTTCCAGTAAACTTCCTCCAATTACATCAGGGGGCTCTAAGTGGTTAAGTAAATTAACGGCCTTGAGTCATGGTACCGTTTTGGCTTTGGGTGACATAAGGTGTCTGTTGGGTCAGATTTTGACAGCCTCTCAGATGGGGAGTTTTGAACTCGAAGCCCAAACATTACAATATCCAAATGATCTTGATTTTTCAAAAGTAATCACAATGGTGGGCAGGGCACTCGGTCGATTGTACCCATTGCCACCCACCGTATACCAAAACATAAAGTTTCGCATAAAACCAGGTGAGACAGGTGCAGCATATTATTTCAGGTGCGCTGCTGAGTGGGAACAGATGGTGGAAGAAAATAGTTTAACCAACCCAATTACACGAGACATATTCAGAGCAGCGGTTATGGCAGGTGCCCCTAGTGGTGTTAAGCAAATAATGGAAAATAACCCTGACATTCCAATTGCTAGTAACGAAATATGGGAAAGGCATTTAGTCCACCACACAGATAGGGCTGTAGAGAAAACAGGAAAAGAGGAAGAACAATTAGAAAAGATAAAAATAGAGTTGCTAAAACTACAGTTAGAACAAGCAAAAAATGAGGGAGGGACAAAAAAGAGTAAGCAAATGCCACAACAACCCTATCAGCCACCCCCTTACCAATATAACGGCCCACCCTATGGTACAGACGCCCATGCAGCAGGTGGGAGGGGAAATAGACAAAGGAGCAATTGGAGGGGTAGTAATAGAGGGAGGGGGTCTTATGGAGGGAGGCAGCAGGGCGAGGGAAATTGTTACGTGTGTGGTGAGGCAGGCCACTGGATGAGAGAGTGTCCACAGCTTTCAGGTCAGTTTAACGGACCACCTGCGGAGGGATGGGGTCCTCGAAGAGGTGGTGCCGGTGGTCGCGGCAGGGAACCACAAACCCCATACAACCCGGGGCAATACCCTCCACCACCCTCCAACCTACAGGTGCCGATGTTCCCGCCATCGGGCCCGGAGGATGGCGCGAGCAGTTATTGAAGGGGCCCCCAGAGAACCGAAATGAGGGCTAGGGCCGAACCTCTCATTTCGTTAATGGTAAACAACAAACCATTAAAAGCTCTGGTGGACACCGGAGCCACCTATTCGACTGTCACAGGCGGCATAAAACAATCTGATCTGAGTGACAAAATTGTGACAGTCACCGGGTTCTCTGGGGGAAGTGAAAGCTTAAAAATGACACAACCATTTAAAGTAGAAGTGGCAAATCAATGCTTATCACACTCGTTCCTTTTCTCCAGCAATGCTCCCATTCCTCTTTTGGGTAGAGATTTATTAATAAAATTAGGGGCTAGCATTCTGTGCTCAGCAGAAGGGGTAATAGTTACATTTCCAGATGGTACAACCATTAACTGTTCCCTATCAGGTAATACGACAGACAGCCAGTGGATGCTGACCTCGTGTGGGGAGGAGGAGGCAGCTGATCTATACTGGGTAAAATTAGATGATGATACACAGTGGGGCACAGCAATGGAACTGTATAACAAATACCGTTCATGGATTTCAAATTTAGATATCTATTTACCCCCCATAGACCCATTGCATTGTACATTGTTTTATGACAGAAATGACATAACCATTTATGAAGACATGTTTCAGGAAGTGGAGGGAGACAGATGGGTGTTGGAGGGAGCTGGAATTTTTGTGAGTAAAGAAGGAGTGATGGCTCCAGTGAAGCTGACAGAAGAGCAGTTGAAGTGGTATGAGATGGCAGACACAGCAGCACCTCACATATCGTTAGCCTTACACCCAAGCCATGAAGCCAGGGAGCTAGGTAAGATTACAAAAACACTGTTAGCCACCCAGGATTGGGAGCCCACGGAAAAATCAGATGTTAAATATTCACCTAAACACAAAGCCTATTGGATAGAAGGTGCCACACGAGACACTGGAGCTCTAGAGCATGTGCAGGTTTCTAGATTCCATGGCAGGGAGCTGTCAGATAGTGTGGGAGCACCAGACATCATAAAAAATTTACCTGAGGATCTTTGGTCTCAGGGCCCAACAGATGTAGGTTTTTGTAACATGTCTCCAGTTTACTTTCAGTTAAGCACACCTGACCCAATCTGGATTCCACAATACCGCAACAAACCTGAGGCGGACGAGGGTGTGGCCGCAACAGTAAAAGGTCTCCTAGAGAGGGGTGTTATTACACCATACAAATCTAGGTGGAACACACCTATTTTTCCGGTGCCAAAACCAGGCACGAATAAGTACAGGTTGGTACATGATCTGAGAGCAATCAATGCTGTTGTGGCTACACCATCGTTAACAGTGCCTAATCCGTATACTGCACTCTCTGTGATAACACCTGAGCACAATTGGTTTACATGTATTGATCTGGCTAACGCATTTTTCTGTATCCCTTTAGCAGAGGAATGCAAGGCGTGTGTGGCTTTTACATACAAAGGTTGTCAATATTCTTACAACAGATTACCCCAGGGGTTTGTTTTATCACCAGGAATTTTTAACCATGCATTAAAACAACAATTACAGGACTGTAGTTTGCCTGGAGACTGTGTGTTGATCATGTATGTTGATGACCTCCTTTTGGCAGCCAAAACAGAGCAAGGATGCCTGGAGGGGAGCGAAGCTGTGTTAAGACAATTACACAAAAGTGGCTTCAAGGTAAGCAAGGAAAAGCTGCAATTTTGCAGACCTTGTGTTACATTTCTAGGTCGCATGATCACCCCAGAGGGCTCCACGCTAACTGTAGCCCATAGACGAGGAATTTTGAGTCATCCAAAACCAACCACGGTTAAAGAGATGTTGTCATTTCTAGGCCTAACAGGGTATAGTAGACACTATATTCCAATGTATGTTTCATTAACAGCCCCTTTGAGAGATCTTGTAAAACAACAGGGTATGAAGAATTTGAGAGCAGACATTGAGTGGACACAGGAAGCTGAACGGACGTTCATTAACCTGAAACAACAGATGGCACATGCAGCTAATCTCAGTAGTGCCGATTACAGATCACCATTTCACTTAGACGTCTCTGAGACAGGGTCAAGTGCACATGGGGTACTTTATCAAAAAGACCAGGGGGGCAGAAAAGTGTTGATGTATGTTAGCATGTTGTTGGACAGTGTAGAACAAAGACAGCCACCATGCAGCAGGTTTGTCGCAGGCCTGGCAAAGATAGTGAAGAAAACGTCTCACATTGTTATGGGCCACCACCTAATTGTTTTAACCACGCATTCAATCGCATCTTTTGTTAATTCTGAATCATTCACATTTTCCCCTTTACGACAGCGACGCATTGCAGCAATTTTGCTCGCCGACCATATCATATACACGCATGAGGGCATTAACATGGCAGATTTGGTGGAGGAGGGAGAACCACACGACTGTGCACCGATCACAGAGAGGGCATCAGTGGTCAGACCAGGTTTGTTTGCAAAACCATTGACTGGCCCTGAGCCAGTCATGATTTTGTTCACTGACGGGTGCTGTTTCAGGGCGGAGGACGGAAGTTTGAAAGCGGCTTATGCAGTGGTAGAGCAGGTAGGACATGAGATGATTACGAGGGATGCAGCAAGGTTAGAGGGGAAGCAGTCAGCACAGAGGGCAGAAATGATAGCAGTGATCAAAGCCTTGCGACATACTGGTGGACACCGTGTAAACATCTATACTGACTCTGCTTATGTTGTTACAGCTGTACACGTAGAAATGCCGTTGTGGAAACGTTGTGGCTTTATCACTTCGTCAGGTCGACCAATAACACATGCATGTGAAGCCAGAGACCTTTTAGAGGCTCTGATGATCCCCTCAGAGGTGGCAGTGATTAAATGCGCTGGTCACTCTAAGGTGGATAGCTCTTTGAGCAGAGGCAATGACGCAGCAGACTTGGCGGCAAAAGCTGCTGCTGGTTATGTGTCCTCGCAGATGATGTGCACATCAGAAAGAACATCTAATGATTTATTGCCGAGATTCACAAGGGAATACCTTTGTAAAGAGCATCAGCGCTGTACCCCCGAAGAAGTCTCTGTGTGGGCACAACATGGAGCTGTTCGTGCCTCTGACGGACTGTGGCAAGCTCCGGATGGACGTCCGGCGCTCCCAGCGAGTCTGTGTCATTCCATCATGGTAGAGGTTCATGGAGTGAGCCATGTCGGGGACAAACAGATGATGAGAGCGCTTGAATATTGGTGGCATCCTTTTTTAAAAGCTATGGTCTCAGCACATGTGAGCACGTGTGAAGTTTGTCAGGGATATAACGTTAAACCCACGATTAAACCAACAAGGGGTTCGTTTCCTTTGACCGGTGGTCCGGGGGACGAAATCGTGATTGATTTCACAGATATGATCACGAGGATACAGGGTAAGCGTTATCTTCTGGTAATCGTAGACTATTTCACTGGATGGCCTGAAGCTTATCCTGTAGGCAGAGAAGACAGTACGGCGGTGATAAAATGTTTAATTAACCATTATATTCCGCGCTATGGTTTCGCCCGGCGTTTACGATCAGATAATGGCAGTCATTTCAAGAATGAACATTTGCGAGTCGTCGAAAAGGCCCTAGGCCTCAAACATGCATTTGGTGCAGTCTGGCATCCTGCCAGCCAAGGTAAGGTTGAACGAATGAATCTCACACTAAAACTCAAATTGGCTAAAATCTGTGCACAGACAAAACTAAATTGGTTGTCAGCTTTGCCATTGGCCTTAATGTCAGTAAGATCATCTGTTAACCGAATCACAGGATTCACCCCTTTTGAATTGTTTACAGGTCGGCAGTTTCCAGGGCCACGGAATGCACTGTCGGATGCCATTGTGACACCATTATCTCACGCTGTCTATTTTGATAAACTGACTGCTCTCATTAAGACTTTTTCATGCCAGGTCAATCCATCTCCAGCAGCAGACCCCCCTCCTACGACGGTACAGTGGGTGAGGCTGAGGACGTTCAGGAGAAAGTGGAATGAGCCGAGGTGGTCGAAACCCTATAGGGTGACAGCGAGGACATCACACTGTGTTCGATTGCAGGGCAAGGGTGACACTTGGTTTCATTTAACCTCATGTGTAGCTTGTGACCCCCCCTCAAGGGATCTTGCAGAGACACGGGTGGACCTGCGTAGACAGGTCCAAGAGAGGGAAGGAGAATCGGAGGCTGAAGAAGCCACAGGTGAAATCACAACACCACCAGTACAATAACAATTGCAAATCATTCACAAGACAGGTGTCCCGGGTGAATGAGCTGCGACCAAAGAGAAGGACAGTAGAATCATTTTCCAGTGCAATAAATTTTGAGTGAATACTCAAGGGGAAATACGTATTACCATATATTCTTTATAACCATATTATATATTGTTCTTATTGTGATTTTCATATTTATTATTTTCATACCTATTGTTTTCCATATTTTTTAATATTTACTATTTTTTATACCTTTATATTACTATTGTGATTTTTATATTGTCATTCCTTACCATTTTATTTTGTGTGATTTTAACCATATATATTTTTCCTTAATTGCATATTCCCATTAAGTATATTGTGTGTTTAACCATTTTAATTTCCAAGAGTGTGTTTATTATTCCTTTAAAGTCCAAGAGAGGGCAACAAGATGAAGCTGTGGGAAAACTGTAAGCTGTCGGGGATCCTATTAATAATTTCAGGAGTTATAGTAGGAATAATTTTTAGCCTAACTAAGGGTCAGGAAGGCAACAACACCATATCAAAATCGAGACACAAAAAAGCCATAGCCGATACGAGGTTACCGTGTGAACAACTCGTAATTAATTATGTTTGGGGTAAGACTACATCATTTACTTTCGACCTATGCGCTGTCATAAATTGTGGGGGAAAAAATAGTTCATGGAGGGGGTACAATATATATATATGCATGGATGGGAATATGGATAGTGTTTGTAAGGTGTCCCAGTCTAGGCAAACCTATAGGGGTGAATGGTGTCCATCATGGAATAAGGTAATCGCATATACAGGTGCTTGGACTCCGGAACAACCTAGCCTTTGGACCCGTACCTCGGCAAAATTTGATTTAAAAATGCAGAGAGATTACAGTGCAAGTCAAAATCCACTCACCCTTTCAATATCCACCAGAACGGGATCAGCCAATTATACAGGGGAGTTTTTCCTTATAATGGGGGTGCACAGCCCAGGAACAGATAAAAAAGCAGTAATAAAATTTGTTATAGACAGTTCACCTGAGGAGGAAAGAAATGAGACAGTAGCTGAGCCATTATCGGTAGGACAAAAGAATGTAGTGGTGGAAATAGATTACACCATGTTAAAACCAGAAGATATGATAGAGAGAGCTACAGGATATGGGGAAAATAATTTGTGGCTGGAATGGATAATTACCACAGCCAGAGAGCAGAGGTTAGATGATTGTGTTGGATGTGCTAATGCAAGACCTCATTTATATATTGAACCAGCCCCGTTGTACCAAAATGATACGTGGGGCTATGAGTGTATGCTGGCATTGACACGGATGGCCAGTCCAAAAAATTGTACCACATTGGCAGCAATATTCCCACCAATAACTAACCTTTCACGGGCAGGTCCATTTACACCAAAGAAAGCAAATTATACCTGTTTTGATATTAAACGTCTATCACCAACCAGCAACCTGGGGGAGATAAATAAGGAGTGGTGTGATCACATCATAGTGGATAATGGGACTGAAATAGGTACGTGGGCTAGAGCAGGTTTGTATTATTATTGTGGAGATCGAAGATTGTTTACTAGGATACCTGAGAAGGCAAAGGGAGTGTGTGCTTTGGTAAGACTGGGAGCCCCAATAACTCTGATAGGTGACAGAGCAGTCAGAACGGAAACTATAAATTCAGCAACATTGACAAGAAAACGTAGGAGACACATCATAAAACGGAGAGCAATAGGTTCAAGTGTTGATTTATCATTAAATAGCCCGACATACATTGATGCGATAGGCATTCCACGAGGTGTGCCGGATGAGTATAAACTAGCAAACCAAGTGGCAGCAGGTTTTGAGAATATACCCATAATAGCTGCCCTTTTTCCAGTCACCCCAAACAAGAATGTAGATAGGATTAATTATGTGCATTATAATGTGATGAGGTTAGCGAATATGACAAGGGATGCCGTAGATGGTTTAGCGGAGCAGCTAGCACCAACTTCACTGATGGCTATACAGAACCGTATGGCTCTGGACATGCTGTTGGCAGAGAAGGGAGGAGTATGTGTAATGTTTGGTGATCTTTGTTGTACGTACATTCCCAATAATACTGCCCCAGATGGATCAGTGACGAGGGCATTGGAAGGTTTGAAAACTTTGTCTATAGAGATGAAGGAACATTCAGGAGTAAATAATCCTATTGGAGATTGGCTAGACAAAACATTGGGAAGATGGAAAGCAATAGTAATGTCTATTGTGATGTCTATAGGGGTATTCATAGCGATTTTGATTACGTGTGGTTGTTGTTGCATTCCTTGCCTTAGATCACTGTGTAATCGTTTAATAGTTTCAGCTATTGAGAGACCGGAAAGCCCCAAACCATTTAATATGCCATTGTTATCCAGCTATACTGACGACACGGAGGACCAAGAATTTTGACCTCTGTCGAGGTCAAGAGAGGGATTATTGGGATTATGATGTTTTATGTATTATAAATTCATGTTTACTGTTCTTTTACTGTTAAATATAATGATATGAGTATGTCCATGCTGTGCTGGGTTCTTTGTCTTGAAAGCTAGCTGGCAGAAGTGTGTAACATGAGCTCTGAGGAATGCAGAAGCAGGGTCTCAGATAACAAGTGTGTGAGTGTATGTGTGTGTGCGTCAATCGCATCTCTCGGCAGGACCGGCTATTTTCAAAATGTTTTGCAGGAGCCAATAGTTGGGGGAGAATGGAGTCAGATTTACATGTCCCGAGGTGATTGGTTCCGGAGGATTCAACGCCCGCCCGATGAAGGGGAGGAGCCCGAAGATAGAATCGACGTCACATACTTTATAAATACTTGTAACCCAGAAGTGTGTATTCAGTTGTTCGGCTCAATATATATGTTTGAGTGACAGCCCCAGCTGGAAGAAGCTTTTACATCTGATAATAAATTCTACTTAAACTTATTGGGAAAAACGATCTCTTTGACTTTTCTTCAAATTTTGAACACGCAGGACTCGAGATTCAAAAGTCCGATAGTAGACAACTCACATTTACATTTATTCATTTAGCAGATGCTTTTATCCAAAGCGACTTACAAAGAGTTCGGGGAGCAATAAGGGAAATGTCATAAAAGAGCGATAGTACAATAGGTGCTAATACAAAGATACTAGTTTCAACAAAAGCTAGACCACTACCTGTTGAGAGAAGATGGTTAGTGTACTTAGAGGGTTAGTGTTTTTTTTATTAAATTGTCTTTCAAGTATTCACAGAAGAGATATAGGACCGCATAGGAAAAATGTTCCACCAGGAAGGAAATGTGAAGGAGAATGAGCTGGAAAGGGATTTAGTGCCCTTATTAGATGTCAATACAAGGCGCCGCTCAACGCAGGGTTCTTGATGGGGTGTAGGAGTGAAGAAGGGTGTGAAAGTATGCAGGTGCAGATCAAGTGATAGTCCTGTAGGCAAACTGATACGGGGTTCAACCGGTAGCCAGTGTAGAGAGATGAACAGGGTGTCACATGAGCCCTTTTGGGCTGTTGGAAGACGAGGCGTGCTGCGGCATATCGAACCAACTGTGGTTTGGTAGTCTTTGAGAGCATTGCAGTAGTCCAACCTTGAGACTAGCAGAGCCTGGACAAGGAGTTGTGCCGCATGCACAAGTGAGATAGGGTCTAATCTTTCGAATGTTGAAAAAGGCATATTGGCATGATCGCATTGTCTTTGCAATGTGATCAAAAGAAGCGGTCCAAGCACTGATCCCTGAGGGAGCCCAGTGATCATGTGGTGAGCACTGGACAGCGAGCCCCTAAATGACACTCTGAAGGATCGGCCGGAGATGTAGGATTTGAACCAGCGGATAGGGGAGCCTGGGATTCCAAAAGATGACAGAATTGATAGCAGTATCTGGTGATTGACAAACGCAGCAGATAGGTCTAGCACAATCAGGACCCAGGATTTAGATTCTGCCTTGGCTAGCTCATCATGAAGGATGTCAGACAGCTAAGGGCAGAAGGGGCTGGCACAATCTGGTCTGGAGGACAGATAACTTGGATAACTTTATCCGAGCGCATTAGTCCTCGCAACGCATCCAGATTAGCATGTTTCGCGCTGTAATGATGCTCGAGATCTGCCTTTTTCATCACTGCAAGAGCATCCCCACAAACTAGGCAGACTCGCTTCCTGTTCACTCTCATTTCACAGCTGCATACGACTATGTTTTACCTACACACAAAAAAACATACACACTAAGAACAAAGATATGGATGAATGCACAGGCATGCACATTACTTACAGAACAAATATGTACAGTACAGAAGTATATATTTATATAATAACGTTATTTTTATTTACATTACAATCTGTACAAATAAAACCAAATGAAAGTATCCACAGTGTTACGTTTATTCATTATGCTAGTGGTTTCACCATTAGAGCATTTGTTCTTCTGGGGGTTAGCAAAGACGCATACGTGCGTCTGACGTATGTGACGTCGGAGGCGTGAGCACGAGCGACCGTATCAGACCTAATCAAAGCAACACCGTGCTCTCCTTAAGCTTCCACTTCATGCAGCAGTCATCATCAGAGAAAACATCCTCTCCACGAAGAGGAGATTTTTTGTTTGTTTTCCCGCTCTAGCTAGCCTAGAACCAATTATAATGGGGTTACAAAAAGTGAGGATTTGTTTAAGCCAGTTGTTTTGGCAATGAATAAATTTGAACTACCATTTGAAAAGTTAAGTGGCCTTGCCACAAAAAGAGCTCCTGCCATGCTTGGCCCGCAAAAGGGATTAACTGCATTGATCAAAAAAGAAATGAGTCGTCTCTGTCTCGATCCATGTGATTTAGTTGTATGCCATTGTATCACACATCAAGAGAGTCTGTGTGCACATTCCCTGCAGCTCCAAAGTGGAATGACAAATGCCGAATCCACCATACATTTCATCAAAAGCAGAGGGGTAAACAGCCGCCAGTTTAAAGAGTTGTTGAGGGATCTTTACCACTGTGAGATGCGATGGCTGAGTCGCCCAAATATGCTCACACGGTTTTACAATCTGAGGGAAGAAGTAAAATAATTCATGGAGATTAAGGGAAAAACGTTTGTGGAACTCAGTGATGCCAAGTGGCTGGGTGATTTGGCCTTTATGGTGGACATAACCATGTACCTGTCAGAGCTGAACGTCAAGCTCCAAGTTCCAAATCAGCTTCTCAGCTCTCTGCTTTCAATCATTTGGAGAGATAGAAAGTAAAACAAAAGGAACTGAAGTTATTTGCCACGCTGTTTAATGTGGAACCATCTGATGTGTGACAAACTGAGTTGCTTTATTTGTTCATTTCCAATTCCAGCTGTTAAGGCTTCATACTTCCTTCCTCTGCTAGTACATCAGCAATGGGATAGCCTTTAGGCTTACTGTAGAGGTCATTTCTTAATGCATCAAAGACAGGGTGACCAAATGTGCCATGTGTCCTTGCCAGGATTTGGGTGCGTCTTCCGAGAGTCGCATTTGTCAACCACATACGTCATTGAGGTTCTGACATTTCAGTAAAAAAAAGAATTATAAAATTAACATTTAACATCGCGTAAGCCTGTGTATTCTGAAGTTTGAGTCTAGCTTTAATTGTCCTTCAAAGAAATCCACAAGGTCTCAGGATTTCTCTTGTGTGTATCACTGAGTCCACTTGCATTGAGTCGCTTAAATCCTTCATCACCTATGTCTCTGCGTATTTTTCTTGCTTGTTTCTCTGCATCTGATATTTCTTCATCTTCCAAATACAGATTAATTTTTTGTTGAAACAACGACATTGCTTCACTCAGATAAGGATCGGACCATCATCATTTCGTTCGTCATTGTTAGATGCGAAGCCATGTTAGCACTAATTTCAATGTACTCATGTTCCAGGTCCCGGGGGTGTACAGACGAGCAAATAAGAGGATAGGCGTTTACCGTTCGCGTCAGATTTCTCACCAGCCATCAAATGCATCGGGCTCACTGTTTCTGTTTTTTACTTCACCGGACACAAACACTTATTGTAAAACAGTCAGTTCTGGTCCTTGATTCTGATTGGCCGAGCCGACTTCTAAGTCTGACTGCATTACATAGTCTAAATTTAATTGTATTTACTTTATTTTATGAGACCTTGCTACACATATGGAATAACCGTTTTATAAAAGCAATAAGCCCTGCGAAGCAGTGGGTTACAGTACATTTTATAACAGCTAAGGGGGGTTTAGGCACGACACGAACCCCCGTAGCTGTTAAAAAATGCACTTCTCGAAGTCTCTAAGTCTCTAAGTAAAAAGAGTTAAACTGCACACTCACTCAAGTATTTTGTCAAATAATGCATACATACGTCATGCATGATAAAACCCACATTAAAAACTTTGGTCCCATATGGTTTGAATTTAGATTTTGGTTTGAGTTGTTTCTCATAAATGAGATGATCTAATTCTCTAATGTAGATCTTAATATACAGTTTTCTTAAAATAGCTTACTGATCTGAACAAATGTATGTGCACTTAATGTGTGTTTTATCATACGCTATCTTTACTCTCTAGTTGTTCCAAACATGTATACATCTCTTGTCACAATTACACTACCATTGTTGTTTCTCCATACAAATCAGACGTGACAACTTTGTGGCCCACTTGAAAGGCTGTAAGACTGATACATGTAAATGTAACTTAATATAAATTCACAACATCATATATCAGTCAGTTTCCTGCATATAAAAGCAGTTTATAAATAAATATAAATAATACATTTATTCTACAGTAGGTCATAGGTCTGCACCCTCCCCATATAGTGCTTTTCGCCGTATTTCCTTCTCCCCCTACTGGACGCATGAGTTACAACAGGGACGTAAACTGCTTGGGGCGTATATCTACCGGCTCCAGGTCTGCAGCCTCCCCCTACTCACAAATGATGATCAAGTATGAACAACGTTATATATGAGATCAGATCCTGAATCAGACTTGAAGTATAATATAACATTCCAAGGCTCATCATCTATTATCGTAAATCCAGTCGTGGTGAGTATATACATTTACAACAGTGACGTATTGTAGTTTAACTCTATATGCTAATATTGATTCCCTGCATCTGCGTCTGTTTTTACACACACAGCATCATTTGCACTCTATACTGCTCACTTGCACACCAGAAATATTATACTGAATGCTCATTGGCACTACTGTACTACTTTCAACTGCATTTAACTCATCCACTGCACTGTAACTTCAATAACTTTATTAACTGCATCTACTGCACTACAACTTTATCTACTGCACTGCAACTTTATTAACTGCATCTACTGCACTGTAACCTTATTAACTCATCCACTGCACCTTCAATAACTTTATTAACTCTTCTATTGCACTGCAACTTTAATAGCTAATGTCTATAATTTATGCACTTACACTAATTAATCTAAATTATTATCTGCTCATAGCCACCTGTACATTTCTGCTTTCAGTATATAGCCATCTGTATATAGTGTTCAAAGTACAACCCTACTGTAAATTTCTCATATAATATACCTACTGTCAAGTACTTTCAAAATCCATGACCACTGTATAATAATTTTCTAATACTGCATTCTGTATTTATTCACGATATGTTCTGCAGTCGATAATTGCACTTCTAGCTCAAACTAAATTACGCTGAAATGTTATTTGTCTACAGACAGTGAAGTCCGGTATTATCAATTATGCGTGATAACACATGTGATCTATTTTTCACTCTTTGAGGGGGTGCACCGTTCCCGGAGGTACTGCAATACCGGGTCGATGCGTGGAGTGGTCGGGGCAAGCCCCTATTCCATCTCCCAGTTCCAAAAATCAATTTAATATATGGTCCCCGGGTAGGGGACGTATCAGATATTAAACTGATAAGAACAGATACTACACTTGATCTTAGCCAAAAGGCCGAGAAGCGATACCTACAGTGGGTCTGAGGAACACAACGCATGCTTTGAGACAGCACACCGGACGGCGGTGAACTCTGCGCGTGGTGTCGTTTTGATCGCAAGGGATTCTGGTACATCATTTCAGTAAGACTGGGGGAGGAGTTCGTGTTATGATGAGGCGGTGCTTCTCCAGTCAGAAGCGCAGACGCGATCCCGCAGTATTGCGCGTGAAAGTGTTGTTATCACGTGATCGAATGAGAACGCAAAACCGTAACACGATTACGCAAAACCGCGAAACCGTAACACGATTTTAAAACGCCTTTATTAACGTAACGTGTTTGTTTGCGTCCCAGTGGACAAGTGAAGGATTACAGCAAACATGCTGGAGCAGCTGAGCAGGTCAACATCACAAACCATTAATCTGATTCCATGAATTGAAGGAAAACCAGATTTTAAAAGCATTATTTTGACAGTTTAAACACGGTGTGTCGGGTGCTATGCAATATCATGCAAATTAACTACAAATAACCTTTTTTAAATCAACTTCCTTTACTGACTGTAATAATCACATAGCAGATATTGGCCTTGCATTGCTTATACAAAGTGATGACTCTAAAAGTAGGATTCACGCGTACCAAGGAAGCCAAATAATGAATGTAATATTTAGGTCAAAAGCAAAACAGAAAATAAAACATTCAAACGCACTTTAAGAAAGCATTCTGTTGTTCATACAGGGTCAATTGTGTTGCTTAATGTTGCAGTAATGACGAGAACAAATGTTCACACCGGGAATCATTTTTCCACTGTCTACCCATTATTATAAGCATTATAGTCCTCACCTCCTGCAGGAGTCTAGACGCGTCCTTTTCTGTAAATAAACATGCACACACCTTTCCTCAAAATCACAATTTGATCTATTAAGGCAGGTGGTTATTGCTAAATTGCTTTTGAGACAAAACAAAATGATTTTGTATCTCATTAACTACACATTTTCATCTAACCTATCGAAGTCTGTCTGGACTTACTATGTGCAAATCCTTCCATATTTGAATCAGTCTCTAAAACAAGGAATCACAACACATGTAACATCAACTTACTAACCCGTCATGAAAACAAGGCTATTAGTTTGAAACCTCACACTCCAAAAATGCTCATGTCAGCATATTGTTGAAATATGAACATCTGATCTTCACATTTATGTTAGAAACACTTATTTGATTGATATTGGTCTATACTGCTAGAAAACACCGGATTTAAAATATCGTTTTGAGAGAACAGTTTGTTGTACTTCGACTACGTTCACAAACAGAATATACCAACATGTAAAAGCAAAATGAATGATTCTGTAATAAAACGAATTTGACAAAAACTTTGACTTAAAGAACTAAACGTTCAAGCTATACATGTTTAAATAAAACATGAAGCGTCAGGTATTATGAATAGGAATAAAATATTTGATGAAAAAAAATGAGGTGGTGAAAATTTATGCCACAAGAATCCAAATTATACTTGTGAGTCGGGGGTTAAGGTGGTACTGTGCCACATAAAATAACCATAAGACCCAAAACTAAGCCAGAGTTAACAATTGCAACTGCTATATCTTCATATGTCAATTATGTGTAATGGAACAATAATGTAATGCATACAAAATATTAAATAATAAAGCAGAAAAAACTAAAACTGGTTAAATAAAAATGTATATTTACAGATGGACAAATATAAGGATGTGCAAATAAAAACCAGAATGTGAAAACATGTTTAGACACTGAACAAATCCAGTGACAAACTTTAAATGTCGAGTGCAAGTATTGTCTTGTTAGTTATTGTCGAGATTTACAAGAACTTAAAATGAGTTTTCAATTTTAATACTTTGCGACTGTGATCTTTTTTTTCTTCCGCCCTCACGGTCACCGGCGAGATGAAACCAGCGTTTAATCACATTTTCAACCTCCAGCTCAGTCGTCTGTGCGCACGAGGGATTTCTCCTTACAGCCTCTAGAATATACAACCAATGGAGTTTAAAGCAACTACCAAACAAACATTTAATCATGACATGAAGATTCTTCACTTTCTTACCAATCACAACACTTTTAAACTCCAGATTTTGGAAAGGTGTTTTCCCGTTAACACCTCTCCAGTTCACCGTTTTGGCAAAGTCGTTTTTGATGGCTTGCTTCATGATTCGCCACACTGTGTCCTTCACATCCACTCCACCCAACAATCCAAGCTCATGTACCTGTAAAACAATGCTGAAACACCTTAAACAACAATCTTTTGTATCGAATACAGCTATTAAACGCACTCATTCACCATTTTTCGCCTGGTTTCCGGACACGATCGAAGCTCGTTTTCAAGCTCAGTCAATGCCTTGAGGTCTTCAATTGGAAAGTGTCTTTGACTTAAATGGTCCTCATCTGCCATCTCACTGTCGTTGTTTACTTGGAGATCCTGAACCATCATCATGATGCTCCTCTGTTGCTCCATAAGAATCTCCTGGTTTCTTAACACCTCATGAAGAAGCGCTGACACATGAAACACAAGCAATGTAAGAATACCAAATCACTTGCACTACAGAATAAAAGAAAGGGGCAGCGTTATGGACATGACATTTTGCGTTATGGGTTTGACGGAAAAATGCCTGGAGAATGTATTTGTTATGTCATCAATTGAACACTGAAAAATCCTGCACTTCAAATAAAACAAATGCTTAATGTAGCTCAGTGGTAAGAGCGTGGCGCTAACAACGGCAAGGTCATGGGTTTGATCTCAGGGGATTGCACATACTTAGCAACAAAAACATTTAGGATAATGCAACGTTAGTCCCTTTGGATAAAAGCGTCTGCCAAATGCTTAAATGTATAACGATTCACCGTGAGTCTGTTGAAAACGATTATAATATGTGTCGAGATGTCAAAAGAATGGCAGTTCGTGTTGTGAACAGCAGGACTGCAAACTATGTGCAACATAAGAGAAATAATAAAATGGAAGTTGTTAAAAAAATCGTGATTAAAATCGCATCGTGAGACCAGAATCGTGAATCGAATCGTGAGACCAGAATCGTGAATCGAATCGTGAGACCAGAATCGTGAATCGCATCGTGAATCCCAGAATCGTGAATCGCATCGTGAGACCAGAATCGTGAATCGAATCGTGAACCCCAAATTCGTGAATCCCAGAATCGTGAATCGCATCATGAGACCAGAATCGTGAGACCAGAATCGTGTATCGCATCGTGAGACCAGAATCGTGAATCGCATCGTGAGACCAGAATCGTGAATCGCATCGTGAATCCCAGAATCGTGAATCGCATCGTGAGACCAGAATCGTGAATCGAATCGTGAACCCCAAATTCGTGAATCCCAGAATCGTGAATCGCATCATGAGACCAGAATCGTGAGACCAGAATCGTGAATCGCATCGTGAGACCAGAATCGCATCGTGAGACCAGAATCGTGAATCGCATCGTGAGACCAGAATCGTGAATCGCATCGTGAGACCAGAATCGTGAATCGCATCGTGAGACCAGAATCGTGAATCGCATCGTGAGACCAGAATCGTGAATCGAATCGTGAACCCCAAATTCGTGAATCCCAGAATCGTGAATCGCATCATGAGACCAGAATCGTGAGACCAGAATCGTGAATCGCATCGTGAGACCAGAATCGCATCGTGAGACCAGAATCGTGAATCGCATCGTGAGACCAGAATCGTGAATCGCATCGTGAGACCAGAATCGTGAATCGCATCGTGAGACCAGAATCGTGAATCGCATCGTGAGACCAGAATCGTGAATCGAATCGTGAACCCCAAATTCGTGAATCCCAAAATCGTGAATCGCATCATGAGACCAGAATCGTGAGACCAGAATCGTGAATCGCATCGTGAGACCAGAATCGTGAATCGCATCGTGAGACCAGAATCGTGAATCGCATCGTGAGACCAGAATCGTGAATCGCATCGTGAGACCAGAATCGTGAATCGCATCGTGAGACCAGAATCGTGAATCGCATCGTGAGACCAGAATCGTGAATCGAATCGTGAACCCCAAATTCGTGAATCCCAGAATCGTGAATCGCATCATGAGACCAGAATCGTGAGACCAGAATCGTGTATCGCATCGTGAGACCAGAATCGTGAATCGCATTGTGAGACCAGAATCGTGAATCGCATCGTGAATCGCATCGTGAGACCAGACTCGTGAATCGCATCGTGAGACCAGAATCGTGAATCGCATCGTGAGACCAGAATCGTGAATCGCATCGTGAGACCAGAATCGTGAATCGAATCGTGAGACCAGACTCGTGAATCGCATCGTGAGACCAGAATCGTGAATCGCATCGTGAGACCAGAATCGTGAATCGCATCGTGAGACCAGAATCGTGAATCGAATCGTGAGACCAGACTCGTGAATCGCATCGTGAGACCAGAATCGTGAATCGCATCGTGAGACCAGACTCGTGAATCGCATCGTGAGACCAGAATCGTGAATCGCATCGTGAGACCAGAATCGTGAATCGCATCGTGAGACCAGAATCGTGAATCGAATCGTGAACCCCAAATTCGTGAATCCCAGAATCGTGAATCGCATCATGAGACCAGAATCGTGAGACCAGAATCGTGTATCGCATCGTGAGACCAGAATCGTGAGACCAGAATCGTGAATCGCATCGTGAGACCAGAATCGTGAATCGCATCGTGAGACCAGAATCGTGAATCGCACCGTGAGACCAGAATCGTGAGACCAGAATCGTGAATCGCATCATGAGACCAGAATCGTGAGACCAGAATCGTGAATCGCATCGTGAGACCAGAATCGTGAATCGCATCGTGAGACCAGAATCGTGAGACCAGAATCGTGTATCGCATCGTGAGACCAGAATCGTGAGACCAGAATCGTGAATCGCATCGTGAGACCAGAATCGTGAATCGCATCGTGAGACCAGAATCGTGAATCGCACCGTGAGACCAGAATCGTGAGACCAGAATCGTGAATCGCATCATGAGACCAGAATCGTGAGACCAGAATCGTGAATCGCATCGTGAGACCAGAATCGTGAATCGCATCGTGAGACCAGAATCGTGAATCGCATCGTGAGACCAGAATCGTGAATCGCATCGTGAATCGAATCGTGAATCGCATCGTGAGACCAGAATCGTGAATCGCATCGTGAGACCAGAATCGTGAATCGCATCGTGAATCGAATCGTGAATCGCATCGTGAGACCAGAATCGTGAATCGCATCGTGAGACCAGAATCGTGAATCGCACCGTGAGACCAGAATCGTGAATCGCACCGTGAGACCAGAATCGTGAATCGCATCTTGAGTCGTTGCATCCTTAATGACTTCACGTGTGCATAAGAAACACTAAATGTTTATTTCTGTGCTGTTAGCATTGTATAAGTACCGTTGCTAAAAACTTGATTATTTCACGGTAAGGTTGACATCTTCACGGAATCGTCCAAAGGAAATCTTACATTTAATGAACGGATCGCAGCACGCTGGGCTCTTTCTCTGGAGACTCGGGGTCTCTTCACGCCACTGTGACTGACCACCGCTGTTCGCTTCCACTCTTCTGTCAGTCTGAGCATTAATCTCCTTTTCCAAAGAATCAAACACCTTATTGACTATTTTCACTGCCCTTCTTCTGATGTTATTGCGTCTGCTGAATGCCCACTTCCGCTCCATGACGAGAAGAACACTGGAATTAAAACCAATCAAAACATTGAACAGAAAATCACTGCGAAATAAATAAATAAATAAATCGTGCTGCTCTGCGGTAGAGACCGGCAGCCGGAAATCCGTGAAATCTGCGAGTTGATATTTAATTTATTTTGAAAGCAAACATTTACCTCACTGTGTTGAAGACGCGCGAGAGAAAAACAAAACAAACGCGCTTGAAGTTCAACACTGTGTGTGTGCGTATTGGTAAATATGAGCGTAGGACTTCTACGCAACTTCCGGTTCCTAGGGTATTTTATTTAAATGCTTTATTGAATATTTTGTTATAACAAAACAATGTTACAACAGAAACTTAACATAAAGAAACACTTAGATTAATGAAGAGAGAGAAAACAAAGCATTACCATTGCTCGAAACAGACAAAACGAGACAAAAAAAATGCAGAAGAATAATAGGACAAAACACAAATAAATACAGGAGAGGGAGTTACAATACAATACAATACAAACTTTATTTCTAAAGCACATTTAAAAACAACTATGTTGACCAAAGTGCTGTACATTGACATGAAACATTAAAATACACAGAATACAACAACCAGACAATTACAACAATTCTCATGCCGGTTTATAAGCCGAGGAATAAAAATGCTTAAAAACCGAAAGTTACACAAATAATACAAAAATTACAAATTAAATATGTTGAAAAGTCCTTTCATATTGGAAGAAAACATAATTGTTTTAAATACAGTTTTATCTCTTGTAGAAATACTATAAAAACAGGTTTGCTATTAGAAAATGTACATTTATGTATATAAAATGTACACAGAGAAAGAATTAGGTTGATTATAAAACAAGCATTATGGTCACCTTAAAAAAATCCAGAAATAAAAGTTTTTGGATTCATAAAAAAACCCTTGAAAATAGTATTTGAAATAAACAAACCAACGTGTTTCCAAAGTTGCTGAATACAGTTGCGCGACCAAAACAAGCGAAGAAGAGATTCAGTGTCATTCTGACAAAACAATGCATTTGGTGTCAAAGTCAGATCCAAATGTTTTCTTTAGAAAAGTGTTGACAGGGTAAATGTTATGGAGTATTTAAAAGTATAATTTTTTGACTTTATTTGAGAGAAGATATTTTTGTTGCTTGGACCATATCATCTTCCGGTTTAGATTATCCGGTTCCGGGGTAGGCGGGTGCCGCTTGTTAAGCATGACGTCATGCACCACCATATATGGACGGTCATACAGTGTTTCCGGATTTGTCATAATTGATTTAATGACGGTCTCTATTTGCGCATTAAAATAGTGCAACCATCATTGTAAACTGCTTCTTAAAGTGTTTGTATTTTATAAAGTTAATTCAATAACATAACGATACAGGTGTTACGTGTTTTTTAATTCCCTCTTTTACTTTATAATGCTACACAGCCACATAAACCACACAAACACGTTTTACTGCCACATGATTATTCACATACATTTACAAAACCAATTAAAACGGTACTTACGGTCACATCACTGCTTGCGTTGGTCAATATCGACACCTAGTGGTCATATTTATTACTTGCATTCGTCATACTGTTCACTCTTAAATTAAATGTGTTGACATGTATAAGTCATATTATATGAAGACAGCATATAAATATGTTTACGTTATCAATTGCATCGTTCTTGTTATTTAGACAAGCGGTTTGGAACAACACGTATACGCTTAACATAAAAGACTACACCACCATAGACACATTTATCTGTAAACACCACAGACCATATTCAGGTTTTGGTGTAGATGAGTTTTATTAGTTGCACGGTCTGTATCACGGATTGACGTATGCCACACGCCACAGTACTCACAATGTTTACATGTATGTCAAGACTGCAGTTTTAGAGCAATAAATGTGCATTAACATCAAGTTTGACACTTTACAGAAGTGAAAGCAACAACAACGGTCCTTTAAATGCTATAATATTCAGTTCTGAGATGATTTATCCACGGACACTCAACACACAACAGCTTATGTTATTACGTCACCAGAAGCAAATAAATAAGCAGTGCATTGCATTCTTGTTAATCTGCATGAATATAATTCTAATGACAACGTTATACGGTTATTGCTTATTTAGTTTTAACTCCTATATTGGGTCCTAAGTCTGACATATTACAGCACACAGTAGATGTTAATATGAATGCAATGAATTCATTACTTATTCCGACACGGTCTGGTCACTGGCAATGTCTGCAATGTCAGATAACCAGAAAAATAACGGTGCAATGAAAGGCCTAAAAATAGGATAAATTACACCCTAAAACGGCTTTAAAATATGTCAAATAATAGAATGCACGCAAATGAATTTGGGGTAACGGCTTTACGTGAACTCCAGCCAATACACAGCTGTCCTCTGAGGTGAAGTGTTTTGAACTAAAAAGTAAAAAACGTAATTAAAATACTTAAAAATGACAGTAAACAACTGATGGCGTCAAAGCTCATGTTCATCTCATCATTTAAAAGAAAGAAAAAATGCTTACATGGCACACTACTACTACTACTACGCCACAATTCTGTACTACTCGAGTCAAAAAACACGTATTAAAATAGCCTTTTCATTAAGGGATCAATGCTTCCCATTGGGAAAACAAAATAATCATGAACATAACAGCAACTTCTGAAGTTGACAAAACACCACGTGTGAAGTGATCCTCATTCATGCAAAGGCTGCGTACTAGTAGTTTTAAAGGAAAACAAAAACAATGCCAAAATGTTATAAAGCACACAACGTCAAAAGGGTCTAAATGAAACACCGGCATCGAAACGACTAAAATCTTGAGGATTTCCAGACCGGGGACAGGATTCAATTATTTGGCAACATCCCTGAAAACAATACTTTCCTCATTTCCTGAGTCTTAAATGATGTACACACCGAACATTTACGACTCAAACGAAATCCAAAGCTTTGTGAACTAAATTAAAAAGAGGATCTCTTAAAATGGAAAAAGACTTCGTGGTCTCTTGGTGCTTAGAAAATAAATAGAAGAGCGACCTGAATCGCTATAGACACACGTCTTCTGGTTTTGACATTACTGAAACCTGCGGAAATCAAAGTGTATAAGCAAATTCATATGAACGTGTGTTTATGAATCCGTGTCGTCTGAGGGTCTCTGCAGCACAGCGCTGTATTTCATCGGAGGTCCATAAGTCTTCAGCTGAACATTCAGACGGGTGAAGATGGAGATCTCCTACAGAAGAGAAACACACATGAGCATGCTGCACGGGTGTTGTGGTCATCCACAAGTTTCTATAGATAAGGTCCAGAGAACCATTATTGAACCATCATCTGTCAGGTGAAGATCATCTTTACATTATGTTTAATGGCATTAACATGATTAACATAGCGTGAAATAGGCACCTGTTGTATTGAGTCCTTCGCTGGGTCATCGGTTTCCCAAACAAGCGTCATCTCAGGTCTCTTCCCAACTTTACGGAAGTGGAACGACTTCAGTCCTTCTAATGACTTCACGACAGAGACAGGACACTATGCATTATTCATTATGTCATGAATGGTTCAGAAGAAATACATATTTTGATCGTTTGGATACATGAAATGGTAGTCAAAGGTGCCACAGAACTGTTCGTGTTCCTAAATTCTTCAAGATATTGTGTTATAAACTAAAACCTTTCGTGTTATAAATCGCTAGCCACGAAAATAAAAAAAACAACTTGACATACGTTACAGTAAATTCGTTTCTGCACTCCATAGCGAAGCACAAGGACATCAAAGGACTGATCCAGAACTCCCATGACCATGGCCTCAGAGTCCAGCGGACCGCACTCCTGTAAACAACAACACCCTTTTCTTTTAGAAACCAAGTCTTCATTTATAACCCAATTCAATCATTTAGTTTCTTATGAATCAAGTAACCTACAGTAAATATAATATACATTAGAGAAGTAAATGGTTTGTGAGCGTTGTTTGCATTTAGCCCAAAACCACAATGATATACACAACATCAGAATCAGCAACGGGGACATTCTGCATTTATGCGTTCATCTCTTGTACTAGCAGCACTTAAAGTCTTGAAATGAAATAAGCCCTGACAGTTACCTTCACAAAGATGCCAAAGAAAAGCTCAGAGCTCAGCTCTTGAACTCTCTTGGAAGCGGTCTTCTTATCATTGCATTGGGAAGCTTGTCTGTGGACATCCTCCCCCTTGAGACCCAATCGCGGCCCGCAATCTGACAGCACGGAGAGAGCAAGCGCGAGAGCCCATCAGCATATAACTCTAAATCTCCAATGATGTACTGCAGTCTAGTGGTACACCGGTGTATTGCAAATATTTGGCCACCTTCAGACATCAACACAAGAGGCGGCTTTCTCTTTGCCATCTCGACATCTTGACAATGAAAGACTTGCTGTTGCCAACCATCCGTTACAACAGAATTATCCCCTGGACTAACGCTAGTCACAAGGCGCTAGGGTAACTCACCGAGGGAGGCGGCCAGTAGGCGGTGCACTATGACATCAGCGTAGCGTCGTATAGGAGAAGTGAAGTGCGTGTAGAGCGGCACGTTCAGGGCGTAGTGCCGGAAGAGCTTCTCATCACTCAGTGCTCCGGAGCAGAAATACACCGCCATCTAAACACGACGAAAACATCATCTTTCAATATCTATCAGCTGTTCTTGCGTTTGCGCATGGTGTTTAACAGGAGCGCATCTTCACCTGCATGGGCCTGGAGCACATATGAGTGAGAACTTCCTTCCTGGCTGCGGCGTACTCGTCATCGCCGAGCTGCTCGTTCAGACTCCGCTGTCGAGCACATCAAACCCGTTGAACATTCACCACATCAACCGTCACATCGCAGGCCCGTGTTCGTTTACTCACGTGCAGAGCTCCAGATGAGGCGAGGTCAAGGTCAATGCCCATCTGATCACAGAACTCCTGCAGGTCATCCACCATCTTGCTCTGAGGCGGCGGGTGTCTGCGGAGGAGGGCCAGCTCGGGATACGCCCGGTAGATCTGATGGGCCACCGCCATGTTCGCCAGCAACATGAACTCTTCCACCAGTCTGTGTGACAAAGGACTCAAACGCTCTATATGGATGTGTGGCACGTTATGCAATACTGGGACAGAAGGGGAGAACTTCAAGAGCAGGGAAAGAATGGCAAGCAGAAGAAGAACAGAAGCGAACAAAGCTGCCTTTACACGAGGGAACCCACACATTGTGCGTGCGTGTGTGTCTGTGTTCTGGCTTACTTGTTGCTGTCCCGATACTGATAGACATAACAGCCCTGAGGCATGCCGGAGTCATGATCCAGAGTGAAGGACAGCTTCATCTGCGTTAGTGAAAAGACAACATGTTCAAGTACAAACTTATTATGACAAAGACTTGGAGCAATAAACTGCTTGTAATGTATATTGTATACAAAAACCGAGTGCTGGTAGTCATAACCTTATCATCAGATTTAAGATTACTTGGATTTTTTGTGAAAAATGCTAAAGGAATCGTGCACTTTTATTTTGCTCATAAAATCTAAATACAGAGATGTTTCCCTTGCTGTAAAACAGTATGTGTTTACTATTACTATTAATGTTCTGTTCTTTCCATTATTAAAAAAAACATTTGTATTACTATTATTTTGTTCATTTTTCAAGTTTACATAACGTTCGGATTGTTTGTCGATTGACTTCGGATATTTTGAACGGTATTTAACTTCATTTGTGCTATGGTCACGGAAGTCTTTTATTACGCACACGGTTATGGCATCAAAGATTTACGGTTTGCAAGGAATTAAAAGG
This sequence comes from Barbatula barbatula, assembly GCF_947034865.1. Lineage (NCBI taxonomy): Eukaryota > Metazoa > Chordata > Actinopteri > Cypriniformes > Nemacheilidae > Barbatula > Barbatula barbatula. The sequence goes on from NC_136764.1 coordinate 1,148,089, forward strand.
ATCGAGCTCACAATAAATGTAGCTTCGCTATACAAGACTCGACAAGATGTTAAAGCCAAACCTCGGTCCCAAGGTTATTCTAGTTTAGCAAATTTAAAACTTTGGAAAAGGTTTCTGTTCATTGAAATGGAATCAGATATTGATTGGAAAAACTTCAACTAAACGAACACCATTTTGAAAGTAAACGAAATAAACGTAAATATGTTTTAAGCACTTTTATAGCAACATAAAAAATAAACAAATGTTTAATAAAATATCAAAAGCATAAAACTGAATTGCTAAAACTTTTACTAAGATGAACATAAAACCTGAAAAAGTAAAAATAAAAGCCAATTTAAAATTTGAATGAAGCTAAAAACAAAACTATAATAACTCTTAACTCTTATTATAAGTCCTGAGTGTTTGACAGACGTTAGTATTGTAATTTGTCACCTTTCTCGTGATTAATAAATTATACATAATGAACAAACAGCCCAGTAATACAATCTGTCCCTGGAAGTGAACCAGTGTTCTTTGGATGCTTATTATTTTTGACAGTTGAAACTCAACTTACAATTATATTCTTTAATATCCAAATGTGTCCTCCGAGGCACCTTTTGCCTCTTTATATACATCATACTGTATACACAAATGGACATCTCTGAAATCAAACGTTGACAGATGTACAGATTTTAAGACTTTAGCCTGACAGGGTCACACATCTCATAAGCTTACCATCGCAAGTCAGAGTAAGATAAGACGACAGATTTGTACAGATTTAAGGCACTTTCTATGGGTGTAACTATGTAACCGTGATATCTGAAATAATAATTTAGCAAAAAAGAGAAAATACTAAATCTATTTGCTCTAGAAATGTAAATGAAAGACCCTCAGTTTAGAAATAGCTCTCAGGTGGTTTTGTGTGAATCATGAGCTTATGTTGTATAAACAGAGATAGAGAGCAGGTGAACAGCTTTATGGCAGAACGCCGGTGTCGTGCACAACCCTTAAACACTCGAGCGAGCCGGAAACGCCCGAGGACATCACCATCCTAACAGATCCATCGCTGTAGTCAAAGCAGACGCGTGTTCTCGTATGTTTATTTCAATTCTAGGTTACAAAGTGTTGTGTAAGGAAAAATCTGATCAATATCTACATCCACCCTTATATGAATCTTCACTACATAATGACAAAACAAAACACTGATGTGTGACAACTTGGAAAATTGACTAAAAACTAAATGTGAAAAAAGATTAAAGGGGTATGAATACTTTTGCAACTGTATTATGATAATATATTATGTTTGAATTTTTTGAAGTTTTCTCTAGGGGTTCAGACTAATGTCGAGTTCACACCAAACGCAAAAAAATCAGCGTTTTGCGCGAATAAATTACAGACGAAGTCAATGCAAAGAGGCAAACTCGAGGCAGGTGGTGCGAATGACGCTAATCTGGCGGCGCGATTGCCGTGAACAAGCATCGATCTCGTCTTCCACGAAGGTTGTAAATATTTGTCAATAAACTTTTACGGCGTGTAAAAATAAAAGAGCGTGGAATGCGATTGTTCACGTTTGGTGTGAACCCAGCGTCTTCTTTCAAGCGGAGGTGCGTTGGTTGGTTTAAAAAGAACAAGGCGTTTCCATTGAAAACAATAGAAAAAGCAAGCCGTACGCCAGCAGAAACACATTGGTGGACACGGCGCCTAATTTCAATAATAAAGACCTGTGCAATTATTTTACATACAAGATGCTCCATTTATAAACTGTTGATGTTTTTAAAAATAAATCAGCTTTTTCTATTTTATTTATAGATTTGTATTTTATTTTAATTACTTCAAAATAACCCATCACTGACTGATACAGAATGCAAAAATAGACTAGTTAGCGGTCTCGTCAATACCCTTCCCTTTTAAAGACATTTCTTTTATTGATCCAATACACGTCTGCTTATATCCTCACAGGGATGAGATGGAGAGCTCGAACAGAGAGAAAGAATAACAGCGTGATTATGTCACATTGGTCTGTCTGACCTGATCAAGCCGCAGGGCTCCGCCTTCAAATCGCTGAGCACGGAGTTGTTTGGCGATGTCGTGTAAATTGATGACGGCCTCTTGTATCTCTTGGATGGAGCGGTCCGGGGAGCAGGGCGGCAGCTCATCGGCACTGAAGCTCTTGTCGGGGGCTTCGATCATACTCTGAGCGTGATCGTAACTCAGCTTAATGCAGGAACGGATGACCGACCGACCGAACCATTCGCTTAGGATCTGCAGGACATTCAGAAGCAACACTATAGAAAACACCGGATTCACATTTGAGAGGACTGAAGGTTTATCTGACAAAAGGTACCTTGCCCTCTGGAGACAGCTTCCATATGACGGAGAAGGTCAAGCGATCTGTCAGAGGGTTCAAACTGCACAGCTCCTCACACAGAAGACGAGGCAACATGGGGATCACCTGCAGGCAAACACTCGCGTGTCAACATACAAACTAATACAGACATATATATACCTTTATAACATGTCCTTACGTGTAAAAACATGAGATTAACATTTGCAAGTGCCTGAGAATACATCGTCCAAAGGCCAAGATCTCATCCAATCACATTTGATCTGTGTGTTCGTTTTGCTGGGATAAAAAAGAAGTATAGCTGATGAAACTGTTGAACTGAGATCAATGAAACGTACCGGGTATCATTGTACCTACCGCAAGGCCAATAAACAGACAACTAGCCTTAAGCTTTGTTTTTATCACATGGAAACAAAGCACATTTCTACGTTTCTAATATAAACTTGTCTTTAGACTTATTGAAGTCGAAATTCCATGATCTCATTCAGGAATCCTATTATTTCGTAAACAAAGCAAGCTCAAAATAGTCTACAACCCTGTGATAAATCAAAGAGTAAAGAGCCGTCGTATGTGAGCGAGAAAAAGATGTATGTGCTTTTAAAAACGAGACGGCAAGAAGGTTGTACATTTATTTGTTCTGCTGAACACAAAGGAAGATATTTGGAAGAATGTCTTCAACCAAACAGATCCAATCCCCCATTGACTCCCATAGATCTGTTACAAGCATTCTTCCAAATATCTTCCTTTTATAAAAGACATTTATACAGATTTGGAAAAACCTGAGGGTGAGAAAATAAACTGTATTGTCTTTTTTGGGTAAACCATCCCTTTAAATAGTGACATTATTTTCTAACAACGCCGAGGTTGTGTCCCCTGGATCCCAGGGGATTGCACATACTTGGCAACAAATGTAAAGAATAATGCTATGTAAGTCGCTTTGGATAAAAGCGTCTGCCAAATGTAAATGTAAATAATCACATCCCCAAATTTTTCATGAACACATTGCAAGAAATGCAAGAACTAATCTAATATCAATATAATCGTCTGCTTAATGATCATTGATATTTTCAACTTCAATTCAATTTGGTGGAGAATGATGGATTAAGCTTTTCATCAAACATGCTTATTGGACACGACACCCTTCTCCCATTTCAGATCATCTTTCAGATCTCGAGCGATTTGATGTGCATGTCCAACAAAATGCCACGCTGTCAAACACTCAGACTGGATTTCAGTAACATCTACAACTGCACCAACTTAATATCAATTGGTTGGTCAATTTGTAACTTTCCCCTGTTTTATATAAAAAGAAAATATCCATTTCACCTTTTGGACGAGATAGACACTTGTGGCTCTTCGGCTGGCGATTTGATCCAAAGCGTTTCCTTCCTCCACAAAATAACTCACATCTGCTATGTGAACACCCACCTCAAAATTACCTAAACGGGAAAGAAGAGAAATTGTGACTTATCTCTTGGATTGTAAATAAACCAATAAAAAACACTGATAAACGTGAATGTTCAAATTCAGAGTAAGGAAACACACCATCTGAGAGTTGTTTACAGGACAGTGCATCATCCAGATCTCTGGCGGTAGCTGGGTCAATCGTAAAAATGCATTCTTCTCTGAAAAGATTTATTGCAAAAATAAGGCATAGTTTCCTATTTAAACATACACACTTTTGTCTGCAAAGCTCGTTTTGTAAAGAATGCGGCGCTGCCGTAACGCCGTGTTGCATGCTGGGTGTCGCCGCGGCCATATTTATAGGTGTTAGTGGCTCTTTTCTGCTAGTGAGTTCAGTTTAATGTTGTTGAGTAAGACATAAATATGGCGGGTCGGTTGTGCCGTGTTACAAACTGCAAGAGCAAGTCACACAGTCATCTTGGACAGAAACTAGACTTTTTAAGTTTTCCGACTTGTAAACAACGCGAAGGAAATCCCATCACATGTATCATGTATCAATCGCTAGTAAACAACCTCCCAAGATGGAGGCGCCGCCCCAGCATGCAAACGTCGATTGACAAGCTCTATAGGGAACAGGAAAACAGTTTACCGGAGATCTCTTCTTCGGGAAAGCTCCACAGGAGGGATACTCCAGGGAAGATCTCGAGGGAGACATCCCAACACCTCCTTGGAAAATTCGGAAAAGTCCACGTCATATTCGGTCAGGATGCCCTCCGTTTCTGGCTCTATTTCACCTGCCTGTCCTAATGATTTCATAAGTCGCCTTGAACATGAGAGAAGCAACATTAAATCTGATAAAAAGATCAAGTTCACTAACAGAATCCGAAGAACCTCCATGTTGAGAACTCACCCTTCAGCGAAGTTGCTGTCTGCTGACCAGTGTGTGATTCGACAGACGAAGAGTATGTTTTCATAGTCCCCAGGTCTAGAGATAAAGTCGGCAGGACAGTCTGTTAGAGGTACGTTTACTCTCGGTACCCGGTGGTCCACAGGAGAAAACATGGCAAAATTCTTGCCGGGGAGAAATTTGAGGAAGCCTGACGCTGCCCTGGAGTGCTTCTGGTCCACAATATACACAACCTGAAATACATCCATGTACAATGGTAAGAACATAAATAACTCAAGCATTTATTTTTATGATAATTTCTTATGCATTAATATGATGAATACCTAAATACACTCTAGGTAGGGTAAGCCTAAACATCATCCTTAACCATTTGTTTATACACATTACAACCAACACGAACGTTTTTGCAATGGTTAAATTCACGAATACTGTAATGAATAACCAAAACAATCGTGTTGTCCTTAAAATTGAACACTCAATATTCTTTTGAACAAATGACTAACCTTTCCAGTTCTTTGAACATTTTTGTCTGAGCTTGATTCAGAACTGTTGGATGGATTTACATTTTTGACAGATTGTATCATGACAGGGGCTATAATAAAGAAAAAACAGAATACATTTGATTGCTGAATTAATCTGGTTGATTTTCTGGTCTGTATACTCGGTACTTCAGCGTATCACATTGGCGTACCTCAGGGTTCGGTATTTGGTCCCAGTCCTATTATTGAACACTCCTACCACTGGTTTTCAAAAGATCTCTTCTTCCGGTCTAATCGATCTTTCAAAAAACACTTCTTAGGAGCACTTGACCTAATCACTTACTTTCTAAACCCTTATTTACTTTTGTTTACATTTTTTGGCCAGTAAAACAGTTTTGTTGTCACGGTCTCCTATGAATTGCTTGTGTTGTATTATTCTTTTCTTTTCGGACCAAAGCATCCCTCAAATTAATCAATTTATGGACAATAAATGTAATGCAGCTGAACTATGATGCAAACTGCAATTTCGACTGTAAACTAAATCTGACTGTCGAACAGCAAGACGAGGGTCATTTAAGGACATAACAATAAGTCATGAGGATCTGAGTTTTGGAAAAGGGAGGTGAATTGCTCATTCATTCGGCAAACACAATCATGTCTTTCTTTGCCTGCTCACTTCAGTCGCCACATGCCTCGTATCAGTCCTGACACTCTGGAATCCGCTGCAGTCTTTGAGCTACAAACGTTTAATGATTGCATATGTAGACAACTTCGGAAGGCATGTGCAAACAAAGAGATCTGGACTTGATAAAGAGCAAAATGATCTCAGCTCTTTGCTGTTTGATTCTGTTTAGTTCTTTCTCAATGAGTGACTCAACAGTTTTAATTGTAACTCGCATTAGTCAAGAGACATATACAATAAAAGTCCCTTATACACTCATTGTTGAGCTGATATGCAGGAGGTTTGGCTTTAACAATTACAGTAATACAACAAAGACAGCTATGAGCCAATCATATGGTTTATTTGTACAGGTTCGGAGCAAACAAAACCGTTTATTTAATCTTCTGACATGCACATTGACAATCTATTGAGAATCTAAATTCCGATTACAAAGCTATGAGCTTTACATCATTTTGCAGAACCAAAAGCTCCCTGTAAAGTCTAAAGACCAGTTAAAAATGAACATACCTTTATCGTGAAGACTGACACTCTCCATTTTTGCGACCACCTCATCACCCTTATCGTAACGGGCTTTCGCTATGACATCAGGAACCTTTGACAGATTCCGACTGGCTGAACTGCTTCCATTTGTGTCTCCGTTGACTGCCTGCAAAATACATTAACCACGTCAGGTTTAATTGATGAACTGCATCCAGAATAAAAGTCTATGTTTATAATAGTATATAGTGTACATGTATATATTTAAGAAAAGCATTTAAAAAGGAAAAAACATGGGTTGTTGACGTGACAAGGTATTTTCCCTGTCACACAAAATAAAAATGCATTTGATAGTAAATCCAGTGAATGGTTAAGCATATCTTTATCTTACATGGACCTATTGTTATAAACAACGGCTTTTTTATTACATTTTTACACATTTTGAGCCAAATCTCAAAATTGTCCCAAGTCTGTCTCAAGCATGGTTCAGTAAATTAAACTTTTATGAATTAAAAAGAAAACGATCATTTTACTAGTATCCTTTATATTTCTAAAAGCTTGAAACACCCTGTCACTGAAAACCATGTGTGACACCATATCCAGATTTTAAATGCTGCAAATCCACGAACATCATTTTTGCAACACATTTGCTAAGATGTGGTGGTTTGGTTTTGAGAGAATGAAAGGAAGAGACAGCACGCGGATCTAGAGAGAAAATGAACAAAGATTCACACAGAAGAGAATGATCAACATGATTCCTTATAGAAAGAGCAGCCTTATACATACATACTGATTGACTGACGTAGAAAAGAAATTCTGGGTGAAAACATTCAGAAATTTTCTTCTATTGTACCTTAGATTGTAATGGTTTGTCTAACAACGTGTTAATTCATATAAAAACAATAACTACCATACTAAAGAACCACAAATGAGTTTTAATCTCATAATATGTTAAAGAGCAGTTTAGCTATCGCAGTAGGAGAGTTATCGTCATCGCTCAAAACACTAAATGTAAATGACTCCTCTTAAAAGACTGTCATCTTGAAAGGATGACAGCAAATTGTGTCTCATATTTATTGAAAACAAAGTCACGGGGGGGGAAATCATGTAATTTAACAATTTCATACTAAATACACAACACTTGCCATTTGTATATTGTTATTATATATTTGTATATATGTTAGTAATATATTTCCATGTCGTACCATAGTACATTTGAGTAAAAAATGAATTGACAAATAAAGTGACGGGTCATATTTCCTGAAACTTATGTCTCTTCAGAAAGGGTGTTTTAAAGAAAAACTATCCACATGCAGATATTTCCTAAATATTATATGTATGTGTTTACAAAATAAATCCAAAACAAAAATCCTCAGTGCAAAGACATATATTATTTTATATTATAAATGAATTGCCGTCGCTGTGCATTAACAACAAATCTGTGCGAGAGATATTTTATATTTTTATAGTGTATGTGCACTAATGTGATAAGTTGAGTAAAACCTGTGTTGCTTTTTCAGCTGTGGTTTCACAGTCTCTCTGAGCCAGCATGAAGTCAGGCTGAAAGGTTCTTGGTTCTTATCCATATACTTGACTTTAGATGATAGTGGATCACCTTACATGACTCGGCAAATCTCAGAATAAATATATCTGTGCCTTGAGGGTCTGATAGCTACATTTTCTCTCAGTTTAATTGCTTTCCTGTGCCGCTGATTATTTACAAAGCGTCTTCTTGACACATCTTGCCTTGTAGCATTTTAGATTTCCTGACACAAAACTGCCCACACATGCACACATATCTAGATGCACCGGGACCCGATCACGCTTCAGCGATGTGGCTTATACACGGACACTTTCCAATGAAAAATATTACATTTAAATGAATATATATAAAGACTTACAGCCGATTGAAACAACACGGGATCTTTGAAATGCCTTAGGGCAGATCATGCTTGGACTTACAAAGTATAAGATCAAGATAAATCATTAAATTGATATAAATATACACAAACATGTATCGTCATTGCTACAATCATTAATAATCTCAGATCTAGTGAGCGCAAAGGCTTTGCCGAGTCTCGTGTCTTTTCTAGCAGTCCACATTCAACTACTAGAAGAATTGATTTCACAAAACCACACGTTGAAACACGACGCTGAAGCTTTTCTGGAAATAATCATCGCTAGGTAACATTTAGCAATGGGTTATGTAAGGCAGTACCTCTCTTTCTGTTCCAGAGACAACAAGTCATGAATTGACGGCTACAGAACATCAAAGAATGTTCAAGTCGAATCCACGCGCCTGTAGGCCTGATGAGTCTTTATAATAGGAGCGCATCTTGCCATTAAAGTTACTAAATCTGTCAAACGCCGTGTCAATTATGATAAAAGTACCTTCCATTGTTCCGGGGGGAGGATTTTCACAACAACAACGTCTCCGTTCAGAGCTCTGTTACGAGCTGCAATCCCGTCCAGAAAGATATCAGCCGAGCCATCCTGCAACAACACATCTGAATGACACGGACACAACTACAAGTAACCTATACGTTGTAAAGTGATATAAATAACAAACAGCGTCTAGAATGTGTGCGTTCTGGAACCATTCGGTACTCACCGGAGACGGTGTAAACGCTTCTTTATACCTCTTAGGATTTATTCTCAGCGCACCCTTGAACGAAACGACATGAATGTTCAGACTATGATGAATGCATGCTACATATGCGCTCGTCTACATACGTTTGCATGTAATTACCTGAATGAGTTCTCCTCTCTTCAGGCCGGCGGACACGTTCTCGAAAGACATGTAGTGCTCGAAGAGCTGCCTCCGTGAACCTCTACCACTTCCGGCGTTTCTATCTTTGTTGTTTAGTCGCACGCTTTCTTTAGGAACTGTGAAATCAAGAACGTTATTTTACACTCCATTTCTTTGTACTAAAACAGGTGTCATTCATACCTATGGTTGGGAATCGCTAATTCGGAATCGGATCAGAAGCTAAAATGATACTTGAAATTAAATTTAAACCTCTTGTCAATTCCTGTGTGCATATTTTCAGAAATGTACATGTGTTAACTTGTGATCTGCTCAGTAAAAGCTGTTGTGAAAATGAACATAGCTTTACTATAGTAAGCATGGTTTAACTCTGGTATTTGAAGTAAAGCATAGTGAGCACAAATTGAAAATAGTTTCATTTAAGTAACTACAGTTTAACCATGGTGTAGTTAAACTGTGACAATACAAATTGTAACGAATCGGACAAACATGGTTCTGTGTGTGTATATATATATATACACACACACATAACGGTGCTCATAACTATATATATCTATAAGCAAGCTAAATAACAAAGCTGGTAGATATCCAAGTGTTTTACGACAACTGTGGAATCACTTGCTTTAATAACTTAACACCACACAACATGCCACTCATTTTAGTCAGATGTTCAATCTGAAAACGATGTAATGGAAAATAAATAAAAACAGAGCTAATGCACAACATCAGGGGCCTGAAATGTTGCATGTGCACAAAATGTAGGTTGGATCCCAGGGGATTGCACATACGTGTGTATAAATGTATAGGATAATGCAATGTAAAAGCGTCAGCCAAATGCATAAGCGTAAAATGGGCATTGGAAAATGTAAACAGAATATCAAGTAGCGGCCGTGAGATGTGTTTTCTACTGTAAATTGATGGGTTACATTTTGAAATTGAACTGGTAGCAGATGGAGGAAAGGAGACAGCCCGAATCATCTAAGTGAGCAAGCATGGGTTGTCAAGATTTTGATTGAAGAAGATTATTAGGGGAAGATACATTTTAGAAAAAGAGTCTCACACCTATAAGATATTTAAAACAAACACTGCAATAATACATGAAAAATGTATTTTTCATTTCACCGTGACTTTAAGGTCAATGAAACATTTTGGGTACAAATGAGGCTTGGATTTGAAACAAAATACCTGGAGTCTGAGGAGCTTTTTTGCTCTGTGAATTCCCAGCAGCCACGTTGTCGACTTTCGGACCGCACGCCTCCTTGGTTTTTTTGTCCGAATTTCCTTTTGATTTCCTCTTTTTTGATTTCTTCTTGGCCTGTTCCTCTGGACATGAACCGCTCAACTGTGGAGCGTCGCTTTCCTCAGATCCCACCAGACTCGCTTTCATGTCTTTCTCACTTTTCTTCTGTCGCCGTTTTGAGGGTAACTTTTTGGACACGGCGGCCTTTTGTACCTCTGCCGCGGCGTTCTTTTCAAGCGCGCCAGCTTTCCCACCCTGGTCATCAGCGCTTGCGGCCTGATGTCCGCTCTGTTGAGACGGCAAGCCATCGCTGGAATAAGATGACTCTGAATTTGCCTTTTTCCGCCGGTTAACCTCATTTTTAACAGACCTGCTTACTGACGTGCTCGCGTTCTCCTCTGTCTGCTGCTCTTCAAAGTCTTGAGATCGTAACTTGCCATTATGATGCTGATTCAGATGTTGGGGATGCGTGTCCTTGTGGGACCTGTGCACATTTTTTCCACCTTTCCCATCTCGGGGTTTAGTGGTTCTCTTTACTTTAGGTGATGATTCCATTATCTCCGTTTAAAATTTTGCTGTAAGAAAAAATCAACTTTAAACAAAATTAGCTTTGGTCAAGTATAGAGAGCCAATGAAAGCTCTCAATTATGAGTCTGTTTATGATTTAACGTAAAGGTGTTTCCACATAATGACTACATATAAAAAGTACCAACAATAATCTGCATAGTCAAATGTTTTCAAGACAAATGTTAGAATTTGTGTTTGATCACAACATTTAAAAACACACAAACACACAAACACACAAACACACAAACACACACACACCACACACACCACACACACCACACACACCACACACACACACACACACACACACACACACACACACACACACACCACACACACACAAACACACACACACAAACACACACACACAAACACACACACACACCACACACACACACACACACAAACACACAAACACACACACACCACACACACCACACACACCACACACACCACACACACACACACACACACACACACACACACACACACACACACACCACACACACACACACACACACACACAAACACACACACACAAACACACACACACACCACACACACACACACACACAAACACACACACACACACACACACACACACACACAAACACGTCACTATGACTGTTCTGTGTTACTGGTGTGGTCAAAGACAATGTACGTTAACCTCGTATAGGCTAAACGCAAGAAGTAAAAAAGAAAGCCTGTTATTTAACTCAAAAACAATGTGATTATATGTCGTAGTTAATCATGTTCAGTCATATTCCAGACTCGGTTCCTTACACAATGGCATCGTTTACATAATGTTTTAGCACAAGGCTTTATGAGTCACACTGCTATACAGGCTTCCGTAAACCCCTACAATCCTTTGCACTTTTCTATAAAGTATACTTATAAAGTATGTGATCGTTTTATAACACACATGTAGGACTCACCGCGTGTGTATTTGAGGTTTATGTTCTCGCTAGACCTTGGACCACAACACTAACTGCGCGTCTTCGTCTTCTTCTTCTTCTTGTTGTTGTTGTTTCTTTAACGGCGGGCGGCAGCCAACGTAACGGTGCATTACCGCCACCTACTTTACTGGAGCGCGGTTGCATTGTGGGAACTGCAGTTTTGTGGGTGGGTTTTCGTGATTTTGTTGAGAAAACACAATTATTTCGTTGACGCGTGTGAGAAAATATGTCTGCATTCACTTACAATTTGATAAAGATCAATATTAGAATAAAAACATATACTTTATATTTGCAGGAAGTTACTTTTAAGCCTGGGCAATCGATTTAATGCAAATCTCCACAATATTGTTTCACTAAAGATAAGAACTATCTGCAGTATTTATAAGCAGCAAAGCTGTTTATGGGGCTACTTTAATGTTTTTTATGAACACAAAAACCTCTTTCCACGTATGCAAACAAGATAAACCCTCAATATTTGGCAGGAAAGTATGATTCAATGTTTTGCGAGAGTATAAGCAACATGTCAAACGTTTGCTCGATCCTGAAAACACTTGAATGTTTCTAACAAGTCGGACATCATCATCGAAAGAAGGAAACTGAAATGATTACGAGATGTCACTCGTGACATCACAGCTGGATTATAAAACGGTGCGTGGAGTGGGCATGTGTGATCCAGTCTTCACGTGAATGTTCGCAAGAGTCGCGGGGATGGATTTGATTTACACGCTGATCTGCGGACTGTGCGTGGTCAGTCTGTCACTTTATGCAAAACCCTTCACCACAGTCCAGTACAAGGTTTGTGCGCGGATAGAATTTGCATTTTTATTGGGTTCGCATTTAAAAAAAAATTACGTTTTTTTTCAGCCCCCTTTCAAAAATACCACTTTTGCACACTTGCTTTTGGAATAACTAGTGATGACGTATGATGTTTTGTTTCAGTCTACAAAAACCCTCCCAGCGGAGAACCGGAGCGCGAGACAGACGGCGAGGAATGAAACGGTGGAGGCGCGAGGGTCCAACAGGTCTCGCGCTGCGAAGGAACCGCACGAGATGAACGCGAACGTCAAGGGAGCGAAACAGCGACCGGCGTCGGGCGATCAGACCAATGCGCGCAAAAAACAACCCGCTAAAAACAGAGAAAAACGGAAGAATTGCTTCGGTTTCAAGATGGACAGAATCAGCGATATCAGTGGAATGGGCTGCAAGAATGACTGAGGTGCAGAATGGACTGCTTACCCGATGCAGAATGGATTAATAATGAGTTGATGGGACATGTACTCTTTCACAGCAACATCGGCAGTGTTCAAAAATGTCAAATTAACTCTCACAGTGTATATATAATCCACACTTTAAAAATGTCAAATTAACGCTCACAGTGTATATATAATCCACACTTTAAAAATGTCAAATTTACTCTCACAGTGTATATATAATCCACACTTTAAAAATGTCAAATTAACTCTCACGGTGTATATATAATCCACACTTTAAAAATGTCAAATTTACTCTCACAGTGTATATATAATCCACACTTTAAAAATGTCAAATTAACGCTCACAGTGTATATATAATCCACATTTTAAAAATGTCAAATTAACTCTCACAGTGTATATATAATCCACACTTTGAAAATGTCAAATTAACTCTCACGGTGTATATATAATCCACACTTTAAAAATGTCAAATTAACGCTCACAGTGTATATATAATCCACACTTTAAAAATGTCAAATTTACTCTCACAGTGTATATATAATCCACACTTTAAAAATGTCAAATTAACTCTCACAGTGTATATATAATCCACACTTTAAAAATGTCAAATTAACTCTCACGGTGTATATATAATCCACACTTTAAAAATGTCAAATTAACTCTCACAGTGTATATATAATCCACACTTTAATTATATTAGATTATATATACACTGTGAGTGTTAATTTGACATTTTAGAACACTTGCGATTCTACTTTGTACATAATTATTTACACCTTTGAACCATCGTCTTATCGTGAACATTTTTCGCTGTAAAGAGATTCAGTGTTTTATGGGACTTCTTTGGGGAAAGTATTTATTTTTGACACATTTACAAACTGCAGTGGCAACAAAATTGTACTTGTATATTGTACTTGTAAAAATAGTCACATCACTGTGGAAGAAAGAAATAAATGATAAGAAAGTGTTTCCAAAAAGTGTTACTGCTGAAAGTGTTGAATTGAAGTGATCTTTGATTTGATTCTCCGAGTTGTTGAACTGACAGCATCACTCCGGTAAAGGGAAAAAACTGGACTGGAAAGTTTAAATTTACACTAAAATATTTGTAGAAAAAAACATTAAATAAATCATAAAGGCATCAGATGATTATGTTAAGTATTCGAAACCGGTTTCAATGTTTGTATGGAAATAAATGGCAGAACATTGGTGTAAAATGCTGAAATGCAGATTTCATTAGATAATTTATACATTGATAATCTAAGATATATATTCGAAATATAAACTCTCTGATAATGTATTTATTACCATTTGTTAACATTTGTCTATTCTTCTCAACCCAAAAGAAAACAGAATAGAGATGATCCAGATCAGTGTAGCTTTAAGTTTCTTTGATTTCATTTTCTCCCCGAACTCTTTGGATAAAAGCGTGAGAGAAAGAGAGAGAGAGAGAGAGAGAGAGAGAGAGAGAGAGAGAGAGAGAGAGAGAGAGAGAGAGAGAGAGAGAGAGAGAGAGAGAGAGAGAAGTAGTATAATCATATACTATGTGTCAAAAATGTTTTGATTGATTTATGACCCTCCTGTCAAGTCTGTCATCCTGACAGCTGTCACTCAAATGGTTCTTTTATAGCCTGTCAATCTTACTGACATCTGATGTAGGGGGTTCCTATGGCCCCCACTTTTCCTGCAGGGTTAGTCCCCCTCACCATTTCAACCTGGTTGCTTTTTCTATCAGGACACCTGCTGTGAAATGTGTTTTGAGTAAATTTAGAGAGAGTTAGAGGTTTAGTTAGAGGCATACATAGTGGCATTGATAGGCTAACCCTTGTAATATGTTCGATTGTCTTAGTTAAATTTTGTAACAAGGTGATGAGACATATCCCTATGTCATTCAAAATAGTTTTTGTAACATGGAATGAATGTGTCACGGCCGGTTTTAGTTAAATTTTGTAACAAGGTGATAAGACATGGCACCCCCCCATGTCACTCTAAAATAGGAGGGTTTTACGGCATGTCACTCTAAAATAGGATGGTTTTATGGTCTGTCAATCTAAAAACGACAGATTTATAGCCGACTTGTCTACCTAAAAAGGGTGTTTTTCACCCTTTTGACATGACACCACCGAGGGTCACATTACTGTGTGAAAGTTTGTTTGTGTTTTTTAAATGAATGAGAGAAACCATGTAAATGTTTGTGTGATGTTTCTTCTAAGAGTTTGCTTTGAAAAAGTGTTCAAGACAGACATCTATATTTAATTAGGATAGCTATGCCTAGACGAACCGTCTGAAATGGGTAAACCTGTCCTGAGGGTTCTTGTTATGCTAAAGGGTTGTTTGATAGAGACATTTGGTAGACAAACGCCGTTACATGTCTACTAGTGTTGTTAAGACATGTAATGAAACAAACATAAGATTGAGTAAAAATAAAATAGAAAAGGTTATAGCTCTTCATACACTTATAAGAGGTGCTACTTTTAGCTGATTTACCAATAAATAGTTATTGTAATGTTTTAGTGACTATTTTTCAAAAATCTATATGATGGTTTTTGGTTATACCTTAATCAAATTACCTACTAGGTAGACATGGAATACACACACTACCACACAGCTTTTGGGTCTAAGTCTTTAGTTTGTTTTATGTCTTTTAATCTGTTAAATGTGTGGTTGTGACATAGTTTTGTAAGAGTGATTTTGTTTTTAGTTTGTTTTATGTCTTTTAATCTGTTAAATGTGTGGTTGTGACATAGTTTTGTAAGAGTGATTTTGTTTTTAGTTTGTTTTATGGCTTTTAATCTGTTAAATGTGTGGTTGTGACATAGTTTTGTAAGAGTGATTTTGTTTTTAGTTTGTTTTATGTCTTTTAATCTGTTAAATGTGTGGTTGTGACATAGTTTTGTAAGAGTGATTTTGTTTTTAGTTTGTTTTATGGCTTTTAATCTGTTAAATGTGTGGTTGTGACATAGTTTTTGTAAGAGTGATTTTGTTTTTAGTTTGTTTTATGTCTTTTAATCTGTTAAATGTGTGGTTGTGACATAGTTTTGTAAGAGTGATTTTGTTTTAGTTTGTTTTATGGCTTTTAATCTGTTAAATGTGTGGTTGTGACATAGTTTTGTAAGAGTGATTTTGTTTTTAGTTTGTTTTATGGCTTTTAATCTGTTAAATGTGTGGTTGTGACACAGGTTTTGTAAACATTTATTTTGTTTTTATTTTGTTTATTGGCTTTTTATCTGTTAGATGTGTGATTGTGACATAGTTTTTGTAAGAGTGATTTTGTCTTTAGTTTGTTTTATGTTTTTAATCTGTTAGTGTTGTGGAAAATTGATCTTGTAGTTTCAAAAAATTGCTCAAACAAAGAAGGTCCAGGTGTCAAAGAGTAAACTTTATTTGTTCGAATCAAACAAAGTGAGATCTTCCCAAAGCATCTAAAAATACAGTGTTTTCAACCCCATATTTATAGTGAAAAACTGGTGCAGGGGGTTCGTCTGTTACACCAATCAGGCAAATTCCCGTTATCTCTTATTTTTAATGACCAATAACCCTATTTCTGCCACCAATAGATCCCAGGCAACACAATACGTTTTTAATCGTGGAATCTTGGTTGGCGCATAGACAAATAATTAATGTGCCCATATTTGGACACTTTTCCGGTTCTCTTCCGGTGAAGCAACTTGGTGAACTCATAATGTGTCCTTGACCATGCAATGCATTGGTCAGAGGAAAGCACCTAAGTTTTCTGTATCTCATCCTCTGAACTTTATTTGAACCTTAGGCCTCAGGCCTCTAGGCCTCACAGACATCACTGGATTTTATATTGCTGTAAAATGTTGAAAAGTATTCTTAAACATGCTATATAACTATTTTATGTAAATAATCATTAAACAGGTATACTGATTGTAACATTAAGTCATTAAAACATCTTGGTCATTTGCTCACAATCATCTTGAATTAAATCATCTTGAATTAAATGTGGTTAAATATATTCTATTCTATTATTCCTATGAATACTTCTTAATGTGAAGCAAAATGATATGTAGGTTAATATTCAAATGCATGCATAAATGAAGATATAGTTAACCACAATTAGTATTTTCTATATGTTAATACGTTAAAGAAAATACTCAGATAATAAAGAAAATACTCAATATTAGATGTGTGATTGTGACATAGGTATTGTAAACATTTATTTAGTTTTTGGCTTTTTATCTGTTAGATGTGTGATTGTGACATAGTTTTTGTAAGAGTGATTTTGTTTTTAGTTTTGTTTTATGGCTTTTAATCTGTTAAATGTGTGGTTGTGACTTAGGTTTTGTAAACATTTATTTAGTTTTTGGCTTTTTATCTGTTAGATGTGTGATTGTGACATAGTTTTTGTAAGAGTGATTTTGTTTTTAGTTTTGTTTTATGGCTTTTAATCTGTTAGATGTGTGATTGTGACATAGTTTTTGTAAGAGTGATTTTGTTTTTAGTTTTGTTTTATGGCTTTTAATCTGTTAGATGTGTGATTGTGACATAGGTTTTGTAAGAGTGATTTTGTTTTTAGTTTGTTTTATGGCTTTTAATCTGTTAAATGTGTGGTTGTGACTCAGGTTTTGTAAACATTTATTTAGTTTTTGCCTTTTTATCTGTTAGATGTGTGATTGTGACATAGTTTTTGTAAGAGTGATTTTGTTTTTAGTTTTGTTTTATGGCTTTTAATCTGTGATTGTGACATAGCTTTTGTAAGAGTGATTTTGTTTTTAGTTTGTTTTATGGTTTTTAATCTGTTAAATGTGTGGTTGTGACTTAGGTTTTGTAAACATTTATTTAGTTTTTGCCTTTTTATCTGTTAGATGTGTGATTGTGACATAGGTTTTGTAAGAGTGATTTTGTTTTTAGTTTGTTTTATGGCTTTTAATCTGTTAAATGTGTGGTTGTGACTTAGGTTTTGTAAACATTTATTTAGTTTTTGCCTTTTTATCTGTTAGATGTGTGATTGTGACATAGGTTTTGTAAGAGTGATTTTGTTTTTAGTTTGTTTTATGGCTTTTAATCTGTTAAATGTGTGGTTGTGACTTAGGTTTTGTAAACATTTATTTAGTTTTATGGCTTTTAATCTGTTAAATGTGTGGTTGTGACTTAGGTTTTGTAAGAGTGATTTTGTTTTTAGTTTTGTTTTATGGCTTTTAATCTGTGATTGTGACATAGCTTTTGTAAGAGTGATTTTGTTTTTAGTTTGTTTTATGGTTTTTAATCTGTTAAATGTGTGGTTGTGACTTAGGTTTTGTAAACATTTATTTAGTTTTTGCCTTTTTATCTGTTAGATGTGTGATTGTGACATAGGTTTTGTAAGAGTGATTTTGTTTTTAGTTTGTTTTATGGCTTTTAATCTGTTAAATGTGTGGTTGTGACTTAGGTTTTGTAAACATTTATTTAGTTTTTGCCTTTTTATCTGTTAGATGTGTGATTGTGACATAGGTTTTGTAAGAGTGATTTTGTTTTTAGTTTGTTTTATGGCTTTTAATCTGTTAAATGTGTGGTTGTGACTTAGGTTTTGTAAACATTTATTTAGTTTTATGGCTTTTAATCTGTTAAATGTGTGGTTGTGACTTAGGTTTTGTAAGAGTGATTTTGTTTTTAGTTTGTTTTATAGCTTTTAATCTGTTAGATGTGTGATTGTGACATAGGTTTTGTAAGAGTGATTTTGTTTTTAGTTTGTTTTATGGCTTTTAATCTGTTAAATGTGTGGTTGTGACATAGGTTTTGTAAGAGTGATTTTGTTTTTAGTTTGTTTTATGGCTTTTAATCTGTTAAATGTGTGGTTGTGACTTAGGTTTTGTAAACATTTATTTAGTTTTTGGCTTTTTATCTGTTAGATGTGTGATTGTGACATAGTTTTTGTAAGAGTGATTTTGTTTTTAGTTTTGTTTTATGGCTTTCAATCTGTTAAATGTGTGATTGTGACATAGGTTTTGTAAGAGTGATTTTGTTTTTAGTTTGTTTTATGGTTTTTAATCTGTTAAATGTGTGGTTGTGACTTAGGTTTTGTAAACATTTATTTAGTTTTTGGCTTTTTATCTGTTAGATGTGTGATTGTGACATAGTTTTTGTAAGAGTGATTTTGTTTTTAGTTTTGTTTTATGGCTTTTAATCTGTGATTGTGACATAGCTTTTGTAAGAGTGATTTTGTTTTAGTTTGTTTTATGGTTTTTAATCTGTTAAATGTGTGGTTGTGACATAGGTTTTGTAAGAGTGATTTTGTTTTTATTTTGTTTTATGGCTTTTTATCTGTTAGATGTGTGATTGTGACATAGGTTTTGTAAAGAGTGGATTTAATAACTTCTAATAAATGTAAGTGTAAAGCCCGACAACTTTGTGTTAACTAAACTCAAATTTTAAAACAACAACTTAAAATATGTAACATGGTAACACAAAACCGTATATTCACCTTTCAAGTAATAAGATTACTTTCAAGTAATAAGGCTAAAACCTAGGGTAGCATCAAATCTTTTAAATGAAGAACTTTCTAAAAGCTGAAACCAGAGGAAGTCTATCTTGGGAGAGCTATATGTTGTTAAACATTTAAACCCCCCATTAACAGCGTTTCGCAAGACACATTGTCTGCATAAGTGGCCCCATTTCCCTGCATGCTATAGGCATTTTTAAGTTTATTAGTAGTTTTTTCATTTAAGTCTAGATTTTTACATTTAAAAGATGTTCTTATGTCTAACACACAATCCTGAACAAAATTAGTCAGATCTGTCTGAAAAAAGAAGATTTTACACATATAGAAAAATACGGTGGTAATTGCAGAGTGGCCTTCTCTAGCTATTATTTTTAATATTTCTGTTGGTTTGTGTCAGAAAATAAAAGTATATTCAATACATGTATTGAGTGAAAAGCATGCAACATAAGAATCGTCTGACAATTAAATAAAACATCCCCAGTTGATTCATCTTATACTTTGTTTGTGTAAAGTTTAGATCTTTAGCAAACCTTTTGTTAAATACTATCAAATAAAATGCTCTTAATGTAATAATGTAAATTGTAAACATTTACTGTCTAGCCTCCTTGGTTTCTTTGCTATCAGGTGTTCAACATGAAATAATGGCGATAATGGTTTGAAAATAAAAACTAAAACATTTACTGTAGTCTCAGTCTTTTGCAGGCTCATAAGTTAAGCAATGAAAAGTGGATGTGGGGTGTTTTTTGAGCTCCCCCAAAAACCTATTACCATAAACACATCCGTAGCTACATTTCTTTAAACAGAAGCTACATTTAAACCCCAACGCTGTGACACAGTCTGTACTCAACACGATGCGTAGAAGTTATTTGACTAGGTAGTCAATCTAGAATTTTGAAAAGAGTACTAAACAATTGTATTTTAACCTTGATTCAGAACTAAACTAGCATTAACCTTTTTTGTAGATCTCTCAAGATCTTCGGAAACTAAACATTTATTATATAAACCACTGTAGAACTAAACAAATTGAAGATATTTACTAGGTTTTTTTTTTCTCATTCCTTGTTTTAAAAGTTTAACCCTAAACCATAAACCATGTTTGATTTGATTCACAAACATGAAAACACAAACCTTATTGGTTCATTGTCTTAAGCCTATACCATTGTTAGAACGCATCCCTTATAGGTGCTAACAAAAACAATATCCCATTCCTCCACGACCAAGAAGAACATGTCAGGCATGACTTTTAAACAAAAAGTAGTTTATGGCACAATGATTTATAAAGTCATGCCTGACATGTTCTTCTTGGTCGTGGAGGAATGGGATATTGTTTTTGTTAGCACCTATAAGGGATGCGTTCTAACAATGGTATAGGCTTAAGACAATGAACCAATAAGGTTTGTGTTTTCATGTTTGTGAATCAAATCAAACATGGTTTATGGTTTAGGGTTAAACTTTTAAAACAAGGAATGAGAAAAAAAAAACCTAGTAAATATCTTCAATTTGTTTAGTTCTACAGTGGTTTATATAATAAATGTTTAGTTTCCGAAGATCTTGAGAGATCTACAAAAAAGGTTAATGCTAGTTTAGTTCTGAATCAAGGTTAAAATACAATTGTTTAGTACTCTTTTCAAAATTCTAGATTGACTACCTAGTCAAATAACTTCTACGCATCGTGTTGAGTACAGACTGTGTCACAGCGTTGGGGTTTAAATGTAGCTTCTGTTTAAAGAAATGTAGCTACGGATGTGTTTATGGTAATAGGTTTTTGGGGGAGCTCAAAAAACACCCCACATCCACTTTTCATTGCTTAACTTATGAGCCTGCAAAAGACTGAGACTACAGTAAATGTTTTAGTTTTTATTTTCAAACCATTATCGCCATTATTTCATGTTGAACACCTGATAGCAAAGAAACCAAGGAGGCTAGACAGTAAATGTTTACAATTTACATTATTACATTAAGAGCATTTTATTTGATAGTATTTAACAAAAGGTTTGCTAAAGATCTAAACTTTACACAAACAAAGTATAAGATGAATCAACTGGGGATGTTTTATTTAATTGTCAGACGATTCTTATGTTGCATGCTTTTCACTCAATACATGTATTGAATATACTTTTATTTTCTGACACAAACCAACAGAAATATTAAAAATAATAGCTAGAGAAGGCCACTCTGCAATTACCACCGTATTTTTCTATATGTGTAAAATCTTCTTTTTTCAGACAGATCTGACTAATTTTGTTCAGGATTGTGTGTTAGACATAAGAACATCTTTTAAATGTAAAAATCTAGACTTAAATGAAAAAACTACTAATAAACTTAAAAATGCCTATAGCATGCAGGGAAATGGGGCCACTTATGCAGACAATGTGTCTTGCGAAACGCTGTTAATGGGGGGTTTAAATGTTTAACAACATATAGCTCTCCCAAGATAGACTTCCTCTGGTTTCAGCTTTTAGAAAGTTCTTCATTTAAAAGATTTGATGCTACCCTAGGTTTTAGCCTTATTACTTGAAAGTAATCTTATTACTTGAAAGGTGAATATACGGTTTTGTGTTACCATGTTACATATTTTAAGTTGTTGTTTTAAAATTTGAGTTTAGTTAACACAAAGTTGTCGGGCTTTACACTTACATTTATTAGAAGTTATTAAATCCACTCTTTACAAAACCTATGTCACAATCACACATCTAACAGATAAAAAGCCATAAAACAAAATAAAAACAAAATCACTCTTACAAAACCTATGTCACAACCACACATTTAACAGATTAAAAACCATAAAACAAACTAAAACAAAATCACTCTTACAAAAGCTATGTCACAATCACAGATTAAAAGCCATAAAACAAAACTAAAAACAAAATCACTCTTACAAAAACTATGTCACAATCACACATCTAACAGATAAAAAGCCAAAAACTAAATAAATGTTTACAAAACCTAAGTCACAACCACACATTTAACAGATTAAAAACCATAAAACAAACTAAAAACAAAATCACTCTTACAAAACCTATGTCACAATCACACATTTAACAGATTGAAAGCCATAAAACAAAACTAAAAACAAAATCACTCTTACAAAAACTATGTCACAATCACACATCTAACAGATAAAAAGCCAAAAACTAAATAAATGTTTACAAAACCTAAGTCACAACCACACATTTAACAGATTAAAAGCCATAAAACAAACTAAAAACAAAATCACTCTTACAAAACCTATGTCACAACCACACATTTAACAGATTAAAAGCCATAAAACAAACTAAAAACAAAATCACTCTTACAAAACCTATGTCACAATCACACATCTAACAGATTAAAAGCTATAAAACAAACTAAAAACAAAATCACTCTTACAAAACCTAAGTCACAACCACACATTTAACAGATTAAAAGCCATAAAACTAAATAAATGTTTACAAAACCTAAGTCACAACCACACATTTAACAGATTAAAAGCCATAAAACAAACTAAAAACAAAATCACTCTTACAAAACCTATGTCACAATCACACATCTAACAGATAAAAAGGCAAAAACTAAATAAATGTTTACAAAACCTAAGTCACAACCACACATTTAACAGATTAAAAGCCATAAAACAAACTAAAAACAAAATCACTCTTACAAAACCTATGTCACAATCACACATCTAACAGATAAAAAGGCAAAAACTAAATAAATGTTTACAAAACCTAAGTCACAACCACACATTTAACAGATTAAAAACCATAAAACAAACTAAAAACAAAATCACTCTTACAAAAGCTATGTCACAATCACAGATTAAAAGCCATAAAACAAAACTAAAAACAAAATCACTCTTACAAAACCTAAGTCACAACCACACATTTAACAGATTAAAAGCCATAAAACTAAATAAATGTTTACAAAACCTAAGTCACAACCACACATTTAACAGATTAAAAGCCATAAAACAAACTAAAAACAAAATCACTCTTACAAAACCTATGTCACAATCACACATCTAACAGATAAAAAGGCAAAAACTAAATAAATGTTTACAAAACCTAAGTCACAACCACACATTTAACAGATTAAAAGCCATAAAACAAACTAAAAACAAAATCACTCTTACAAAACCTATGTCACAATCACACATCTAACAGATAAAAAGGCAAAAACTAAATAAATGTTTACAAAACCTAAGTCACAACCACACATTTAACAGATTAAAAACCATAAAACAAACTAAAAACAAAATCACTCTTACAAAAGCTATGTCACAATCACAGATTAAAAGCCATAAAACAAAACTAAAAACAAAATCACTCTTACAAAAACTATGTCACAATCACACATCTAACAGATAAAAAGGCAAAAACTAAATAAATGTTTACAAAACCTGAGTCACAACCACACATTTAACAGATTAAAAGCCATAAAACAAACTAAAAACAAAATCACTCTTACAAAACCTATGTCACAATCACACATCTAACAGATAAAAAGGCAAAAACTAAATAAATGTTTACAAAACCTAAGTCACAACCACACATTTAACAGATTAAAAACCATAAAACAAACTAAAAACAAAATCACTCTTACAAAAGCTATGTCACAATCACAGATTAAAAGCCATAAAACAAAACTAAAAACAAAATCACTCTTACAAAACCTAAGTCACAACCACACATTTAACAGATTAAAAGCCATAAAACTAAATAAATGTTTACAAAACCTAAGTCACAACCACACATTTAACAGATTAAAAGCCATAAAACAAACTAAAAACAAAATCACTCTTACAAAACCTATGTCACAATCACACATCTAACAGATAAAAAGGCAAAAACTAAATAAATGTTTACAAAACCTAAGTCACAACCACACATTTAACAGATTAAAAGCCATAAAACAAACTAAAAACAAAATCACTCTTACAAAACCTATGTCACAATCACACATCTAACAGATAAAAAGGCAAAAACTAAATAAATGTTTACAAAACCTAAGTCACAACCACACATTTAACAGATTAAAAACCATAAAACAAACTAAAAACAAAATCACTCTTACAAAAGCTATGTCACAATCACAGATTAAAAGCCATAAAACAAAACTAAAAACAAAATCACTCTTACAAAAACTATGTCACAATCACACATCTAACAGATAAAAAGGCAAAAACTAAATAAATGTTTACAAAACCTGAGTCACAACCACACATTTAACAGATTAAAAGCCATAAAACAAACTAAAAACAAAATCACTCTTACAAAACCTATGTCACAATCACACATCTAACAGATTAAAAGCCATAAAACAAAACTAAAAACAAAATCACTCTTACAAAAACTATGTCACAATCACACATCTAACAGATTAAAAGCCATAAAACAAAACTAAAAACAAAATCACTCTTACAAAAACTATGTCACAATCACACATCTAACAGATAAAAAGCCAAAAACTAAATAAATGTTTACAAAACCTAAGTCACAACCACACATTTAACAGATTAAAAGCCATAAAACAAAACTAAAAACAAAATCACTCTTACAAAAACTATGTCACAATCACACATCTAACAGATAAAAAGCCAAAAACTAAATAAATGTTTACAATACCTATGTCACAATCACACATCTAATATTGAGTATTTTCTTTATTATCTGAGTATTTTCTTTAACGTATTAACATATAGAAAATACTAATTGTGGTTAACTATATCTTCATTTATGCATGCATTTGAATATTAACCTACATATCATTTTGCTTCACATTAAGAAGTATTCATAGGAATAATAGAATAGAATATATTTAACCACATTTAATTCAAGATGATTTAATTCAAGATGATTGTGAGCAAATGACCAAGATGTTTTAATGACTTAATGTTACAATCAGTATACCTGTTTAATGATTATTTACATAAAATAGTTATATAGCATGTTTAAGAATACTTTTCAACATTTTACAGCAATATAAAATCCAGTGATGTCTGTGAGGCCTAGAGGCCTGAGGCCTAAGGTTCAAATAAAGTTCAGAGGATGAGATACAGAAAACTTAGGTGCTTTCCTCTGACCAATGCATTGCATGGTCAAGGACACATTATGAGTTCACCAAGTTGCTTCACCGGAAGAGAACCGGAAAAGTGTCCAAATATGGGCACATTAATTATTTGTCTATGCGCCAACCAAGATTCCACGATTAAAAACGTATTGTGTTGCCTGGGATCTATTGGTGGCAGAAATAGGGTTATTGGTCATTAAAAATAAGAGATAACGGGAATTTGCCTGATTGGTGTAACAGACGAACCCCCTGCACCAGTTTTTCACTATAAATATGGGGTTGAAAACACTGTATTTTTAGATGCTTTGGGAAGATCTCACTTTGTTTGATTCGAACAAATAAAGTTTACTCTTTGACACCTGGACCTTCTTTGTTTGAGCAATTTTTTGAAAACTACAAGATCAATTTTCCACAACACTAACAGATTAAAAACATAAAACAAACTAAAGACAAAATCACTCTTACAAAAACTATGTCACAATCACACATCTAACAGATAAAAAGCCAATAAACAAAATAAAAACAAAATAAATGTTTACAAAACCTGTGTCACAACCACACATTTAACAGATTAAAAGCCATAAAACAAACTAAAAACAAAATCACTCTTACAAAACTATGTCACAACCACACATTTAACAGATTAAAAGCCATAAAACAAACTAAAACAAAATCACTCTTACAAAACTATGTCACAACCACACATTTAACAGATTAAAAGACATAAAACAAACTAAAAACAAAATCACTCTTACAAAAACTATGTCCAACCACACATTTAACAGATTAAAAGCCATAAAACAAACTAAAAACAAAATCACTCCTTACAAAACTATGTCACAACCACACATTTAACAGATTAAAAGACATAAAACAAACTAAAAACAAAATCACTCTTACAAAACTATGTCACAACCACACATTTAACAGATTAAAAGCCATAAAACAAACTAAAAACAAAATCACTCTTACAAAACTATGTCACAACCACACATTTAACAGATTAAAAGACATAAAACAAACTAAAAACAAAATCACTCTTACAAAACTATGTCACAACCACACATTTAACAGATTAAAAGACATAAAACAAACTAAAGACTTAGACCCAAAAGCTGTGTGGTAGTGTGTGTATTCCATGTCTACCTAGTAGGTAATTTGATTAAGGTATAACCAAAAACCATCATATAGATTTTTGAAAAATAGTCACTAAAACATTACAATAACTATTTATTGGTAAATCAGCTAAAAGTAGCACCTCTTATAAGTGTATGAAGAGCTATAACCTTTTCTATTTTATTTTTACTCAATCTTATGTTTGTTTCATTACATGTCTTAACAACACTAGTAGACATGTAACGGCGTTTGTCTACCAAATGTCTCTATCAAACAACCCTTTAGCATAACAAGAACCCTCAGGACAGGTTTACCCATTTCAGACGGTTCGTCTAGGCATAGCTATCCTAATTAAATATAGATGTCTGTCTTGAACACTTTTTCAAAGCAAACTCTTAGAAGAAACATCACACAAACATTTACATGGTTTCTCTCATTCATTTAAAAAACACAAACAAACTTTCACACAGTAATGTGACCCTCGGTGGTGTCATGTCAAAAGGGTGAAAAACACCCTTTTTAGGTAGACAAGTCGGCTATAAATCTGTCGTTTTTAGATTGAC
>NC_136764.1:1175470-1228470 GCF_947034865.1 Barbatula barbatula
GCAGTTTAATATTGTGTTTGCACGAAAGATAAATTAAAATAAAAATGCAAAGAATCTGTTCAACTTCACATGTGGTGAATCTGATTTGAGTTCCTGTTTTATCAACATTAATCCTGCAGCTTATCTGTATTCAGTCTTTTCTTTCCACATTCACATAAAAACAAACCAGACATGATTTTATTAAGAGTTATTCTTAGGATGATCATACATGATATATATCCCTTAATACATGTTCTTGGATTTCTTATGCAGTTTATTTGTCCACATTATAAGATCTTAGGTTTTCTCTTTATTATCTTTTATCTGTATTTAATAAGGTTCCTTCTCGGCTGACATCACAAACTTTTTTCTCTTTAATCTTTTCCATTTTGTTATATAAGGGAAATGTTTCCTTGCTTTCGTGATTCTATTGAATACAGATTCAATCCTACGTATTTTGTTGATGTCAGCGTACAATAGATTGTGAATGTATAGACTCTTATTGAATGTGAATATAGTTACTCAACCTTTATAATGCAACACTCATCTCATTCATGTTTCACGTACAACGGGGATTTTTTGGGTAGAGTAAACAATGATGTAAATGATTTAATTGTGTTGTTTTTATTTTGCAGCCCTCCTTGGGGAGTTCAAGCCCAGGTATGACACGGTTATGTATTCCATCATTCTAAGCTGATGTTTATTCTATAGGGAGGGATGTATCCAAGAATAGTAGCTGATACTGAAAGATGACAATTATGTTGTGTATATGGTGGCAGATTATATTAAAAATACAGTTGTGTAGACTTTTAACTACATACCTGAACGTACGTGTTTTGTATCCAAGACTGCACACATCTCTGCTAAACATGTTCTTCAGGAGATAATGCTCCCACAAGGTTTCATCAAATGACAACAAAAGTTATCTAAATCCAAGAATGGCAGGAAACGAGAGTCCATGTTTATAAAATCCTTCAAATATAAGTGCAATATATTGATTTAAAACCTGTTAACTGTCACCGTTCCACCGGTTTATTTCAAGGTTCCAATCATGACAAACTATACTGTATATCTGTGGACAGGTCTTATCCTCTAGAATAAGAATCTGACCACTGTTTGACGATAGGAAGTTGTAAATAGTTTTATATTTCTAATATGTTTCAGTTTTCTGATATTATTTTTGGTTTTATCCTATTTATATGTTAGTTTTATGAAACATTTGTGTTTTATTCGTTGAGTTTGTGCATGAGAAAGTAAGAGAAGGGGAAAACCTTCTCAGCATGTGTTGTGGTGTTTAGGAAATATACATTGAAGCGTTCACGTCCCCCAAGTGGACATTTGCGATACAGGAGATAGAAGTGTTACAGATCGAGCTCAAATTCTCTTGGTTTACACATGTGGCTTTGAATTTCTACAGGTTTTTGGGCTTAGACAAATATTTATTTACATGAATAAATATATTTTTTATATATGATCAAAACCTTAAAATATAAATGTTTTACTGAAGTGATTCCGCGTCAGCACTAATATGCTAAATGTCTTCTTTCAAAAAAGACTGTACTCCAAAGCATTCATGACTTCTAACCATTTTTGCTTGGATAGTGTATTTTCACGTGTATGTTCAAAAAGGGCGGTGACGGTTAACAGCTATTCTCATAATGACATCGATAATCACTGAAAAATAACCGATAGTGTCCTGATGTTTTTTTCTATCCGCTCATGTGTCTCTCTGTAAGGAGTTTCGGTTGGTTCAGATAACGTCGACTTTGAGCCCTCAGCAGACATGTTGTTACCAGAGTATGAGGATGATCACACGCCTGAAGACGAAGAGCTGCCTGAAGGAGACGGCAACTTCAGCAATGAGATAGAAGAACTAGAAAAGGTTTGATTTCACGTCGATCATCCGCTGATGTTTATTCCCGTATAAGGTCCTGCCTGCTGTGGGGACATCTGACCCTGAGATCTGAGTTGTGTCATGTATTTGTCAAATTGTTGGGTTATACGGACGATTAACACTCATGTTCATGTCACATATATTGAATAATCCTAAACAGGTCGGATACTGGCATTAACTGGGGATATATGTGTAATGTTTGTGAACCGCAGGAGAGGGAAATGCCCATCCAGGAGCTCTTGAACCTCTACGGCTACAGAGGGAGTGGTTCAACGGGAGAAGAAGAAGAAGAGATGGAGGAGGAAGACGAGGAGGAGGAGGAGGAGGATGTGGATGGAGATGAGGATGATGAAGATGAAGGAGAGGACATGGATAATGATGAGAGCAGCAGAAGCACTGGAGAACTAAAGAAGAGCAAGGTCTGTCCCATAAGGAACTGGGATGTTAAGATTGTATCGTGAAGAGTTTTTGCATGATGTATGTGCGATGTGTCCAGGAGGATGGAGGGAAGATCTTCAAGGGTCTGGAGGAGGACAGCCACTCCACTGACGGCCGAGCGGGTGCGGTTCCAGCCTGTAACACAGCTGAACTCATACGGTCTCAGAACCGCAGCTACTTTCAGAGTAAGGGAGTTGAGACTAGTCAGTAAGTCTGTATTTGGAGACCGACTAAGACATCTCTTGACGACTTATTGAATTGTTTTTTAGATAATGAAGCGGACGAGGAATCAGAAGAGGATGAAGACTATGTTCCCTCCGAAGACTGGAAGAAAGTAAACACTGTTACGCTCTTATATCATCATTACGCGTCCCTGTCTCTGTTCAGATTTAATGTCTGTCAATAATGTGTTCTCAACAGGAGATCATGGTCGGCTCCATGTATCAGGCTGAAACCCCGTCTGGACTGTGCAAATACAAGGAGAATGAGAAAGGTACGAGTTTGCCTTTTATTTCTTGTAGGGTTGGAATATGCTCATAAACTGTATAGGCTTGATGTAGTCGTGGGTTTTGATTGACTGAACTTTTAAGGCTGTGTTCACATTTGACTGCTTTTTTGACAATGGCGCTAAATTATGCCCCAGCCGGCATTTTGGACGCCATTTTAGCTTTTCAAGCCTGCTCGACCAATCATCTTACTCGCATGTTGTTATGGAAGTGACAGCTCTGGCTACTTGCTTGTCATTGGTTAGCTGTGAAAAAGGTGCTAAGCGTAGGGCGTTTTATTTTTCAACTTTTCAAGGACTTTTTTGAAAACATGTTTTACTCCATAGGATTATAACGTAAAACAGACGGAAGTCAAATTTGAACATGGTCTAACATTGTTTACTTTAGCTTGCACGAGACCTTAAAATTCAAGTAGATTTTGATCGGCTGTCAATGTTTTATTGTTCCTATCAGCTGGGAAAAATAGCTCGGGAAGTGATCCAAATAATATTGTTCTTTTGTATCGTATTATAATCATGTGGGCTCCGCTTTTCTCTAATAACTTTATACAACACAACGTCTAGTGTTCGAATCTTCGACTCCTTCACTTGCAGTGTATGAATACGATGACCAGCTGCTGTGGAATCCTGACGTCCTCCCCGAAAACACAGTGGTGGATTTTCTCACTGATGCTTGTCGACGGACGGGAGAGGAGATGGGAGTAGATGCTATTCCTGAAGGATCCCACATCAAAGACAATGAGCAGGTATTTACCTCTGATCTCAATGGTTTTATAATAAAACAGTGCGACTTAACACACAATACAAACATGTTTTCTCCCCACAGGCCTTATATGAGCTGGTGAAGTGTAACTTTGACACCGCAGAAGCTTTACGGAGATTGAGATTTAACGTTAAAGCAGCCAGAGGTGAGAGATGGTCGGTTAGTGCCGTTACAACTTTATCGTCATCTCTCCAGTGTTACATTAAAAAGCTTTTTGTTTGTTTACTTGGATTCGATTTGAAGAATCCCACCGAATAGAATTAAAATGGTTGGTCTTTGCTGCAGAGGGATTGTCTGTATGGACAGAGGACGAATGCAGGAGTTTCGAACAAGGTTTAAAGGCTTATGGCAAAGACTTTCATTTCATCCAGGCCAACAAGGTACGGCTCTGTTTCTGTCATTCATCACAACAGAAAGTTTCATTTGCATGTTGTTATTAATGACAGACACCTGTAGATAACCACTAGATAAGTGATTGATTTGATTCGACCGCTTTCAGGTCAGAACGCGGTCAGTCGGGGACTGTGTGGCCTTTTATTACATGTGGAAGAAGTCAGAACGCTATGATTTCTTTGCACAACAAACTAGGCTTGGAAAAAGGAAATACAACCTTCACCCCGGGGTGACGTAAGTACCTCCGTACACATTGGAATAAAAATCCTGATAATCGTACGTCAACAAAAAAAGGAGCGCGTGGGTTTATTGTCGTCATGTGCTCTCTGGCAGGGATTACATGGACAGACTGCTGGATGAGACCGAGAGCACCGCCTCCAGTCGAGCAACCACGCCCTTACCCGCCCCCTCCAGCAGCAGCGCCAGCCAATCGGAGCGAGAGGACGTCAGCGGTCACAACGGTACCATTTGAACACGCCCAACGATTTCTGTGTGCTTTCTTGTTTGTGTATTTAAACAGTAATTGATTTGAATCCGTATGGTTTCTACTGAAGGATTCAGCAGTCACGTGTCCAGCGCAGACTCCACACAGACACTAAGCAGCGTGAACGAGGTGAAGAGTGAGTCTCTACATTCGAACGGAACGGACAGTCACGGGGACAGTCAGACAGATCATCAGGACTCCAACGGCTGTAAACTCACAGACACCCTTAACACGGACACTAACGGCTCTGTGACGCGACTTCTCGACAGGCCCACAAAAAAGTGCCGGACAGATTCAGACTCACCGGTCCTGGTTGAGACGGACCCTTCCAGAGCGAAGGAAGACTGAATCAAAGTTCAGACTGAATCAAAGTTCAGGCCGAAAACAGGAAGCGGTGCGATGGGACACAGCGCTGTGACGCCCATCCGACCCTGAACCCAAAGCCAAGCTGCTCCAAAAACACCACCCGTCAACTCCAACTACAGCCGGTCGATGCTCCTTTTTCACCAAACCATTTTACAGAGAAATGTATATTCTATTTGTAACGGAATTTGTCTGATATTTTTTTACCGACGAGATATTTATATTTTTATTAAGACATTTTGACAATGGGTGAATATGCCGTTATTAAAGCCATTACTTGTTATTCATGAGGAGGGTTTGTTGGTGGGCGTGAAGTCAGCGTACTGCAAGGCCCGACAGCTGTAGTACAACTAAATAAGCCAAGAGAATCACTCCTGAGCTTTGCTGTAAAGTGCTTGGAAACTCGTTGGTTTGCTTGCTGTATGGTCCAGTCTTTGGGTGAATCTTTATGCCCTAACCTAAATGAAAATATGTATATTTTGCATACAGAAAAGGAAGACTATTAGCTTTAATATGAAGATTTTCTGTCCATTTACACATATAGAAATCTTATAGACGGTCCTGTTGTCATCAGACGCTGTAATACATGAAAACCATCCTTTTCCCAACAGGTTTGCAAAAAATTGGTCCTTTAGTATTCATAACGTATGGATTCGCCCAGCTTCATTCTTGTGGGTTTTACCTCAATCACGACTTATGATGGTTAACTTGCACACACCTCATGCTTCTGATAATCACTGTACGTGTACCTGACGTTTTTCCTTTGGAGTTTTTGTACGTTTCATGCACAGCTGACGATTGTGAGGAAACTGTTTTTTGTAGCAAACGAACACTTATATTGACTGACTGTGACTGTAACGCCTTTCCTCAATCCACTATTAATGCAAAGGAACGCAATGCTATGATGTTAATCAATTAAAAAAATGACTGGTGCAACAATCAACGCAGAATAATTCAAAGTCTTTCACATTTATTTCAAGCTTTTTCATTTCTGTAATGTGTAAAAGCTTATGTAATATTATTTTATGCCCCCACACACTCTATGAGATGGGAAAGATCTGTGCTCCCAGATATGCCTTACATTTACAAGCGTAACTTTTGAAGTATTTTGTTACAGAAGTGAATTCACACTCCCAGCAGTCCTTGAACTACCCGTGCAAATAAACCTCTCTAGTGCTTTATCTGCACTGCAATCTTGATTTGGCTTATTCAATGTTTCCTGAGAAGTTTCCACTCGTGTATGTGATCTATGACTTCTTGAATCTGGCCCACTGCAGATGAAGAGCAGTCGTCTGTCATTGCCCACTGCTTCTTGTAATATTGTGCGGAGAGGTGTTTATTTAAACCATGACTGTAAGACTGACGTTTATCTAATAAACATTGTGAATGTATTCTAAGCTGTAGTATCGTCTGCTTGTACATAACTACTGTCTTCTGATTGGTCAATCACAGCCTTCTATGATAATATTGCTGTATAATGACTCTTTTGCAAATAGTCAATGCCATTTTCTATGTCTCATGTCACGCCACCGCCATACTTTTTTAATTCGTAGATATAAGTGGGATAATATACAGTCGGCCATTACAAAATAAACCTCTTTATTTCAGAGAGACACATGACGGGTACGGATCACTGAGACAATAGACAGTAAAGACAATAAGAGAAGGAACATCGTTTAAGATTTCATCAACAACTTTTTTTTTCAACTTAAACCAACCTTCATAAATTTGATTAAAATAATCATATAAATAATATGAAATAGTGCATATTAAAATTAAACAGTCAACAAAGGTTAACAATCGATCGCTTCTGAGTTTCAGAAGAAAAAATCATTCATTTTCTCAATAGAGAATTATTTTTTTGGTGCAAAAGCGATCTCCATAGTGATGACCTCTGAGTTCTAAACTGATGATATTTGTGACCCTGGACCACGAACCCAGTCGTAAGTAGCACAGGTATATTTGTTGCACTGGCAAAATACATTGTATGGGTCAAAATTATCAATTTTGTTCCTTATTAGGATATTCAGCAAAGATCACGTAACATGAAGATCGTTGTAAATTACCATAAATATATAAATTAATATTTTTTCATTTAGAATTACCGCTTTCAGGTTCATCTACTCACCACAACAGCATTAAAGCATTTAAGCCGATAGAGAGCGTTAAAACAAACCTGTTTCCTCTTATCAACGGCCTACACCAGCATCCAATGGACAACTTTAAAACTTATTTTTCTATCCCTAAGATTCCAGATTTTCAAATAGTTGGCCAAATATTGATTATAAAGCGTATTTATTCAACGTACAGATGATGTATAAATCTCAATTTCAAAAAATTTATCCATACTTGTTGTGTGGTCCAGGGTCACATAATTGATGATTTGATTACATCGTGTTGAAAGGTCATGATTTTTGTTCTCATTTTGGAACCAAACTCTTCAAATACTTTCAGAGACAAAGCTGTAGAGCCAAAGGCACTATGAAACACATCCACCGTTGACTCCCACCATCATTTGTTGACGTTCATCTTTTGTGATCATTTGATGTTGATTGTTTCATCAACTTGTTTCTGTTGAGAGACAAAACACTTTGCTAACACACTTCACTTTAATTCATAGTCAGAGAGGAAATGAAACCAATGGCATTAAGGTTTTGATTGATTTGCTTTTGAATATTTTGCTTCACAACCGTGTAGAATACAGCACTTACTTTTCTGTTCCTTAGTGAAAGTGATGTACGAGTACACGAGACTGCCAGCGATGCTGTTGAAAACAAATGATATCCAGGACGGAAATAATGTAGATTACCTGAAATACCTGAAGAACCTGCATATTAACACATTTTTACCTGATGTTTAAGCCGATAAAGTTTAGCCAAGTGAAGATATAATCTCCACCGAACACCATCCCAATATACGTCACCAAGATATTCTGTTGGGTTTTGTTAGAGGAATATATGTTAACTATAACATCACACCATATTTACTGTAGTTCAGCAGTGTTGAGAGGCTAATACGGTAAATACTGACCTTGATACAGCCAACAATTGTAGTAGTTAAAGCTGAGTTATAATGGGTACATAACATAATGGAGTACATGAGAATAAACCTGCCCAAAACAATACAAATATGACACTTGATATCAAAAAATGTTATTATTATATTACAATTTAATCTGGCTAAAAAACACTGAACACACTATATACAACGCTTACACGGTAACTTAGTAGTTACACAGTAAACTATACGAATTCATATTGATACCATATTAATTTTTAGCATTTTATTTTTCGTTTTGAGTTCGGTGTAAGACTAAAGGAAAATACATTACTGGACTGAATTATCGCGAGTTTAAAAAGCTGTACATTTTAGAAAAGACTGTAAATATCACTCTTACCCCATGACACACGATAAGACAAACTGGAAAACAAAGAAAAGGTCGGTCCAACCATCGTATTCCAAAGCCTGGAAATTCACAAAAGACGCATTTATTTTGCGTATTTTTCTTTGAACATACACACATAGCTTGTGTTATACACAATCAAATGGAAAAGATTTGCACGATAAACTTTCATTTTCTAAATGATATTAAGCTTAAAGAGTAAAACCTTTGCTGATCAGGAGAACGTTTATTCACTTCTTACTTTGTGAATGTCGCCGGTGAAGTACGCCAAAACAATAGTGGGAATGATCATCAATAAAGCATTATAGTACAAGAGCCCGTATTTTCCCAGTTCCTGAAAAGCAGGGTAAAATACCATGACAAAGAAAAGCTGGATACATTTTATATATATATATATATATATGTTATGAACACATTGAACCGACTCAAATGTGCATTTTAAAGCAGGATTTCAGCAATATGTTTGCAAGGATCTCTGAGGGTCACATTACCTTGGAGTCCAGTTTTTGTTTCATATAAGCCCCATTAGCAGCGGTCAGAATGTTGTTAAGTGTAATGAAAATGTATCCGTGGAGGTCAAAAGCTAAATCTGTACTGTGAAAGGAAATACATATATATTTAATTGAAGTGAGACTGAAGCAAATGTAAATCTACAGGGTCACAATAACCCGCAAAACCCAAATGATGCTGAATGCCGTCCAGGCTTGTTTATTAACACGATAAAACATTACAGACTAGCACATAAATGCAACGATAAATAAGCAGGCATGAGAAGAAAACACGACCGGAAAGGAAAACAAGTCAAGGTGTAGAATAATGTTTTAATAGCCCACCTTGCAGCTATAAATGCTCCAAAGATCATGGTGAACACTGTTGCCTTGATCGACCGTGAAAACGTCTTTCTACACGTAGATGAAAAGCCACACATGAGCGTTATAGTGCTACTGCTCCGAGTCTACAACAAACACTGAGTATACACACATACTTCAGCAGGTAACCCTCAAACAGCATTGTGAATAAAATGGAGAACCTTCTGAGCCCAGTAAACATTGGCAGACTGCAAAAGAAAACACACAGCGTGATACGTCAGGGATAATGTACAGGCAGCCGGTTGTTATAGCAGAAATAAGCCCCGACCGTGTCGCTGCTTGTACATTATCCCGCTTATTACACGGCTACTTGCCACACGAGAAAAAAATAGAAGTGAATTTGAAATATTTTATAAGCGAACTTTTACAGAACGCCGACCGTCTGCGAAGTAAAGCCGGTTTAATGTCGGTTTTAAAGGTAAGAAATGATGTTCAAATGGCAATTTGGTTGTAATATTTGTAAATATAAATGTCATATAACAAATTTATATTTAAACTGTCATAATGATTTGCTGCATGTGGGTGACCGTGTGTTATTAGTTTTGAGTCTGTGAATAATGAACCTGCAGATGTCTTGACTGGCCGATCAGAACCAAGCACTCCAACCAGCCGTGTAATAAGATATAATGAGAGTTTATTGAAAACATAACAATACTTACAAAAGGACAAAGCGTGAGTGTTGAATTTATATATAAATCCTAAATCATTGTTTTTAACGGTAATGCAAGTGTATTAGTTGACTCATATAAGCAGTGGTTTTATTCATCGCTATATATAGAGAGTGATAGTGTATACGTCACAAAAGTCGTGATCATCACGTGTTGGTCTTTCTGGTCTTAATATTGAAGCCCTTACTTGACTTGTTTTGTTCCAAACAGGCCTGTTAGTTGATTTCCCACATACAGTAAAGGGAGAGGAAACACCTGCAATAAACATCATTTCATCATTTATTCATTCCAGACGTTCTTCCATTCGGTTCAGCAGGCGACACTTTTCATGGTTTGTTATATTTAACCTCTGATCTTACGGCTGGAATACACTACGATATATATATATTTCAAACTAGACATCATTCGTTTTGAATGTTTTAGATAGAAACACACTAACTGATGGAATCTGCAGACTTGCACAGACTTCCTGCAACAAGTCCAGACTGAAAATCTGAGCAAAAGTGTTGAAGTGTGCGTTGGCCTGTACGACACAATGACAAACGCCGTACATCTCTTCTTACCTTCTGCACGACAGTCCCGTCGAAATCTGGGAAATCGATCACATGGAACCATTTGGCCCCTCGCAAAACAAAAACAGTTGCCAACATCTGCAAAATGTCAAATGTGAACTCGTGTCACACGTGATAGATGTTAATGTATCAGTTTATATAGTGAAATGTTATGAATGGGTCAAACGGAGGGTCGTACCTGGCCGATTCCCACTGATAAGGAGGACGGGAATCTGTGAACACACAGAGGTTATATGAATCATGAAGTACAGTATTAAACCTCCTGCTAACGTAACGCAATATATTTGTATCCTATCAATGATTATAACACAAAAATGACGTCACTTCCATGGGTTACAAACACAAGGAGTCTAATAAAATGAACAGCGGCTTTTCACCTGGTTGCAGGTGTGCTTGCAAACTATGACGAAGCTTTTTATTAAAGTCACGTCAACGTGAGCAACGTCAGCGAAAGTTAATGTACCGATTATTTAATAACAAGGCCTGCCGTAATGTTGCGGTAAGATCGCGTCACAATGAAAGCGACCGAATATAAACGCGATTTCTGTAATGCGTGTTACCTGTAAGTTGTGAGGACGCTCTTGTTAACTACAACGATGAGAAAAGAAGCGAGTCCGTAGAAACCTGCAGCGAATAACTTCAGATATAACGCCGATGTCCCGGTGTCTTCTCCCGGCACGACATGTTTCGCGTTACTGTCGGGAGATCTCTTGCGCGCTCGAGCGGCCGCCATGCTTCCCGCTTCCCGTAGTGCTCAAACTACACTGTACAGTGTTCGTTCCCTGGACTTAAAGCGACAGTGAGAGTTTAACTCTCTTAGTGTTAACGAACCAATCTAACTGTGCACAAATTCAGAGTGTAAACGAAACCACGGTACAACCCAGAGAGCACAATCCATCTGACTTGAGTCTATTTGACGTCTGCATTTACATCTGCAATACACAGTTTGCTCATCTGCAATACGTCTGGGAGATGTCTGAACATCTGTAATACGTCTGCTAAAGATCTGGAAAACATCTGCTGCGTAAAAACATCTGCTAAACACCTTAGAAAGAGCTGTTGTTCATCCATTCTAAATCATAAACATCTTACAGACGTCTTCTAGATGACTACATGACGTCTGACAGCGGACATCTACGAGGCGTATTGCAGATGAGCAAACTGTGTATTGTAGATGTCTGAACATCTGTAATACGTCTGCTAAAGATCTGGAAAACATCTGCTGCGTAAAAACATCTGCTAAACACCTTAGAAAGAGCTGTTGTTCATCCATTTTAAATCATAAACATCTTACAGACGTCTTCTAGATGACTACATGACGTCTGACAGCGGACATCTACGAGGCGTATTGCAGATGAGCAAACTGTGTATTGTAGATGTCTGAACATCTGTAATACGTCTGCTAAAGATCTGGAAAACATCTGCTGCGTAAAAACATCTGCTAAACACCTTAGAAAGAGCTGTTGTTCATCCATTCTAAATCATAAACATCTTACAGACGTCTTCTAGATGACTACATGACGTCTGACAGCGGACATCTACGAGGCGTATTGCAGATGAGCAAACTGTGTATTGTAGATGTCTGAACATCTGTAATACGTCTGCAAGATCTGGAAAACATCTGCGGCGTAAAAACATCTGCTAAACACCTTAGAAAGAGCTGTTGTTCATCCATTCTAAATCATAAACATCTTACAGACGTCTTCTAGATGACTACATGACGTCTGACAGCGGACATCTACGAGGCGTATTGCAGATGAGCAAACTGTGTATTGTAGATGTCTGAACATCTGTAATACGTCTGCTAAAGATCTGGAAAACATCTGCTGCGTAAAAACATCTGCTAAACACCTTAGAAAGAGCTGTTGTTCATCCATTCTAAATCATAAACATCTTACAGACGTCTTCTAGATGACTACATGACGTCTGACAGCGGACATCTACGAGGCGTATTGCAGATGAGCAAACTGTGTATTGTAGATGTCTGAACATCTGTAATACGTCTGCAAGATCTGGAAAACATCTGCTGCGTAAAAACATCTGCTAAACACCTTAGAAAGAGCTGTTGTTCATCCATTCTAAATCATAAACATCTTACAGACGTCTTCTAGATGACTACATGACGTCTGACAGCGGACATCTACGAGGCGTATTGCAGATGAGCAAACTGTGTATTGTAGATGTCTGAACATCTGTAATACGTCTGCAAGATCTGGAAAACATCTGCGGCGTAAAAACATCTGCTAAACACCTTAGAAAGAGCTGTTGTTCATCCATTCTAAATCATAAACATCTTACAGACGTCTTCTAGATGACTACATGACGTCTGACAGCGGACATCTACGAGGCGTATTGCAGATGAGCAAACTGTGTATTGTAGATGTCTGAACATTTGTAATACGTCTGCTAAAGATCTGGAAAACATCTGCTGCGTAAAAACATCTGCTAAACACCTTAGAAAGAGCTGTTGTTCATCCATTCTAAATCATAAACATCTTACAGACGTCTTCTAGATGACTACATGACGTCTGACAGCGGACATCTACGAGGCGTATTGCAGATGAGCAAACTGTGTATTGTAGATGTCTGAACATCTGTAATACGTCTGCAAGATCTGGAAAACATCTGCTGCGTAAAAACATCTGCTAAACACCTTAGAAAGAGCTGTTGTTCATCCATTCTAAATCATAAACATCTTACAGACGTCTTCTAGATGACTACATGACGTCTGACAGCGGACATCTACGAGGCGTATTGCAGATGAGCAAACTGTGTATTGTAGATGTCTGAACATCTGTAATACGTCTGCAAGATCTGGAAAACATCTGCGGCGTAAAAACATCTGCTAAACACCTTAGAAAGAGCTGTTGTTCATCCATTCTAAATCATAAACATCTTACAGACGTCTTCTAGATGACTACATGACGTCTGACAGCGGACATCTACGAGGCGTATTGCAGATGAGCAAACTGTGTATTGTAGATGTCTGAACATCTGTAATACGTCTGCAAGATCTGGAAAACATCTGCGGCGTAAAAACATCTGCTAAACATCTTAGAAAGAGCTGTTGTTCATCCATTTTAAATCATAAACATCTTACAGACGTCTTCTAGATGACTACATGACGTCTGACAGCGGACATCTACGAGGCGTATTGCAGATGAGCAAACTGTGTATTGTAGATGTCTGAACATCTGTAATACGTCTGCAAGATCTGGAAAACATCTGCGGCGTAAAAACATCTGCTAAACACCTTAGAAAGAGCTGTTGTTCATCCATTCTAAATCATAAACATCTTACAGACGTCTTCTAGATGACTACATGACGTCTGACAGCGGACATCTACGAGGCGTATTGCAGATGAGCAAACTGTGTATTGTAGATGTCTGAACATCTGTAATACGTCTGCAAGATCTGGAAAACATCTGCGGCGTAAAAACATCTGCTAAACATCTTAGAAAGAGCTGTTGTTCATCCATTTTAAATCATAAACATCTTACAGACGTCTTCTAGATGACTACATGACGTCTGACAGCGGACATCTACGAGGCGTATTGCAGATGAGCAAACTGTGTATTGTAGATGTCTGAACATTTGTAATACGTCTGCAAGATCTGGAAAACATCTGCGGCGTAAAAACATCTGCTAAACATCTTGGAAAGAGCTGTTGTTCATCCATTTTAAATCATAAACATCTTACGGACGTCTTCTAGAGGTCTACATGACGTCAGCGGACATCTCCGAGGCGTATTGCAGATGAGCAAACTGTGTATTGTAGATGTCTGAACATCTGTAATACGTCTGCTAAAGATCTGGAAAACATCTGCGGCGTAAAAACATCTGCTAAACACCTTAGAAAGAGCAGCTTTACATCAATTTTAAATCATAAACATCTTACAGACGTCTTCTAGAGGTCTACATGACGTCTGACAGCGGACATCTACGAGGCGTATTGCAGATGAGCAAACTGTGTATTGTAGATGTCTGAACATCTGTAATACGTCTGCAAGATCTGGAAAACATCTGCGGCGTAAAAACATCTGCTAAACATCTTGGAAAGAGCTGTTGTTCATCCATTTTAAATCATAAACATCTTACGGACGTCTTCAGAGGTCTACATGACGTCAGCGGACATCTCCGAGGCGTATTGCAGATGAGCAAACTGTGTATTGTAGATGTCTGAACATCTGTAATACGTCTGCTAAAGATCTGGAAAACATCTGCGGCGTAAAAACATCTGCTAAACACCTTAGAAAGAGCAGCTTTACATCAATTTTAAATCATAAACATCTTACAGACGTCTTCTAGAGGTCTACATGACGTCTGACAGCGGACATCTACGAGGCGTATTGCAGATGAGCAAACTGTGTATTGTAGATGTCTGAACATCTGTAATACGTCTGCTAAAGATCTGGAAAACATCTGCGGCGTAAAAACATCTGCTAAACATCTTGGAAAGAGCTGTTGTTCATCCATTTTAAATCATAAACATCTTACGGACGTCTTCTAGAGGTCTACATGACGTCAGCGGACATCTCCGAGGCGTATTGCAGATGAGCAAACTGTGTATTGTAGATGTCTTGCAGGTGTAAATGCATACGTTAAATAGACGTAAGCCATATGGATGTGTGCTATCTGGGAAGGCTTAATATGAAAGCAAATTCTCTATAAATGAATAAGTTAGCCATATTAATGATATCACGCAATCGTCATCTGGGGAATATGCACCATTCACGGTTTGTTGGCTAGCTTCTTTCTTTATTGTTAGGAGATCGAAGCTTTTAATATGTTATCCATCCAGTTTTATAGGTTTATATGTTTACATTTAGTCATTTAGCAGACGCTAAACGTTGAATTTATATGTTTTTAATTGCAACAGATAAGAAATATATATTGAAACAAATAACTATTTCCATACATATTACAATGCAATATTACAATAAAAATACTATTTGTATGGGTATACATTAAATCTTTTAAATC
This sequence comes from Barbatula barbatula, assembly GCF_947034865.1. Taxonomy (NCBI): domain Eukaryota; kingdom Metazoa; phylum Chordata; class Actinopteri; order Cypriniformes; family Nemacheilidae; genus Barbatula; species Barbatula barbatula. The sequence goes on from NC_136764.1 coordinate 1,190,785, forward strand.
AGGATGCAATGACACTTTCCCCACCAGATTATTTGACAAAACATATTCAAGTCAAGTCAACTTTATTTATAAAGCGCTTTTTAAAAATGTTCATTGTTACAAAGCAGCTGTACAAGAAAACATTGACTATAAGCAAAACATAAAATGTTAAGTCAAAACACAGGTCAAATATCAGACAGACTATAAATTCCTATATGCAGTGTTAATTAAATAAGACTATCAAATTCTAGCAGCCCCCCCGGCTAGGCAAACAGTACAAAACAGTCTGCAAACGGTGGCGAGGAACCCAAAACTCCATTGGAGGAGAAAAAACCTCAGAGGGAAACCAGGCCTTTACCAGGGGATTCCAGTTCCCCTCTGGCAAAAACTGCTGCCTCTGCACAAGCTCGACAAAACCATTAGATTTATGATTATCATTAATAATTTTGTAGAGTCACGTCGCTTGATAAAATAAATAAAAGTAAAAAAATAATAAAAAATAAAATAAAAGAGTTTTGAACCATAGCACTTTACTTACTTTCTGTGCTTTGAGTTTAGTCTTAATTTGTGTTTCCGAACGTGAACGAAGGTTGTGAAATGACTTCAGGGTGACATCATTTTCATTTTTTTTGTTGAATGAAAGATGTCTGGCAACTGGAGCCGTCTCTTAATGCTCTGTCATCCAGATTTTGGAGCTCAGTCCATCCAACTGAAGCCGGTGAGCCGACGCTCGTTTTATGAGAAACAAGGTCCTTGAAGCGAGTTGTGCTGGAGAACTGTGGCCAGATCTGGAGAGGTGACGGAGACTGAAATATCCTGAATGCAACTGAAGTTAAACTAAAATAAAATCAACCTGTTTGCAATCGCAGCCCATAGCCTCAATAAAAACGAATAAAACCTGTTACATTATTAGGAAACGTATGTAATAATTGTAAATGTAAATAGTTTTGTATTAACTTTTGCAATCATGCACAATACACTTGCATGGAGAGCTCCATCAATATTATTCAGCAGACTTACAAAAGAGCATTTCACATTTTGTCAAAAAGGACGAAACACTTTGTGTTGTATTTAAAAGGGATACTTCACCCAAAAAGGAATATTCTGTCATGATTTACTACCCTCTACTTGTTCCAATCCTTCATGAAGTTCTTTGTTTGGTTGAACACAAAGAAAGATATTTGGGAAAATGTTGGCAACTGACATTTATTGGACGAAAAATTAAAATGGAAGTCAAAGGTGCCCTGGAACTGCTTGTTTGTCCTAAATCCTTCAAAATGTTTAATTTAGTGTTCAACTGAACAAAAAAAGATAGGCCGCATTATTCATCAAAAATCATGTTATTTATTTGGTTATATAATAATATTATATATTGATATGTTTTTATGTTGTTAGTTAGCTGTATGTTTTGTTATCACGGCTTAAATAAAAACAAACCAACTGCAGTTTGATTGATATTAATTGGGATACACAATAAAAAACATGAGTTTTGATCAAGTTTATCCTATACGACTAATGACCACCATGCTCCGGAGCGGGAGGTGGCGGTAATGCGCTAATACGTTGGTTGCCAACCGCCCTTAACCATCAGCAGAAGAAGAAGCGGCTACCGGAACCAGAAAAAGCGAGGAAGTCACTGCTGAGGATGAAGAAGACCTTACTGTCAGGTTAGTGTCATGTCTGGATGTGAATCTGCTTTGAATATTTAATAGGGATGAGATCTGTAGCTGTGGGCTATTTCTGCGGTGAAAATGAAGATTAATAAAAGAAATCAAACCACATTATTACATAAAAAGATTTGTATATAAAAACAACAATCATAACATGAACAATCATGTCCACTCAAAGCCTTATCGGTGTCCTTCACACCTGCTAAAAATAAATGAATGTTTAATAGATGTTTATATGATTTGAGGACTTAAAATGGTGTTCTTGAATTGTTTGTAGTGATTATTCAGTGTGAAACACATGCCTTATGTCAACATTGATAAGTGTTATGATTTGCCATCACACAACTCACAAGGCTGTTCTCAAAAATGGTCCCATACATATTGCACTCATCTTACGTATAGGGTATGTCAAATGATCCACTTGCATCTATAACACAACATATATCTGTAACCTAGATTTCACAAGTGATGCTTATCCTGAGATGATCACTGTCCGTAGGTCACTTGCAAACTGTTTCGTTCTTGATCTACATAGTAAAACTAACCAAGTATCATTTAAAGGAGGGGTGTCCGATTTCCGAATAACGTCCGAGTACCAAAACTACCTTGTAGCCAATAGTTTGCGAACGAATCGTTATGTTCCGGTGAACCCGTCGTTCCAAATCGGACTGAACCGTTCTTAACAGTTCACGTCTCCACTAAGCACTTATTGACAATTTACTCATTTTCTGGCGTGTCTGACTGTTCCTCTGACTCGAAATAAAACATTTGATTATTCGCGGTACTGAACCGAAGTGGGTGAAGAGGGAACTAATGAGTACGAGCAGCTGATACCGGGCTGTATATACTGAGCCGAGAGCCTCCATCAGAGGTGCGATACTATGAAACACATTGGAAATATGTTCAGGACTTTATTATTGCATTATCACTGTATGTACACCGATCTGCAGCGCCGTTTACGTTCGTGCCAATGCTAGACCAGTTATTACTCAGCTGTATAGGAAGCCGGTTGTTATCACAGAAATAACCCCCCACAGTGTGATCACCCGACGTGAAGCGGAGGGTCTTGTATCACACTGAAGGGGCTTATTTTACGACAACACCTGCTTGTACATTATCACGCTTATTACACGGCTACTTGGCACATGCGAAAAAAACTGGAAGTAAAACTGAAATATTTGATTAGGTCATTTTTACCAAATGCAGACTTTCCGTGAGGAAGCCGTTTAGTTTCGGTTTCAAAGTCAGAAACAACGTTCAAATGTCACGAACAGGCAAATTGGTTTAATCATTTATAAATATAATGTCATATATGTAAAAGACATATTTATAATACATTTTTCTGTAATATTAAACTGCTTGTAGATGTTTTGATCAAGATGTGTTGCAGTCACAAGTGCCCATCCAGTGTTAAGATATAAAAATTGTGTATACATTATTTGCTTAAAGATCTGACTGTGAAAAGTATTAATTTCTTGATCTATTTCGTCAGGTCAAGACTTACACAAGAATAACAAGGTGTAAAGCCAGTTGTGTGACACAGTTCTGACAAGTAATCCATGAAGAAAAGATTAAAGACATGAGTGAACAGGAAGAAACAGGTTGGTGACCATTCTGGATTTTTTTCATCACTGTATGAGTTTTGATTTTATGGTCTTCAAATGACAGAACCATTTATCACAAAAATGTGTATCGTCTTCACTTTAGACCCGATGAAACTGGAAGAAACATCAAAACCAGTAACTACAACTAATTCCATCAAGATTTGTTTTTCGAAAACCGCCAGCAAATCTTTTCTTTGCCCTCATTGTGAAAAGGTACTTGGAAGTAAATGTAGCCTTGCGGAGCACATCAGAATCCACACTGGAGAGCGCCCGCACCCTTGTCCTCACTGTGGAAGGTGTTTCATTCGAAAAGCAAGGCTTACAGAACACATGACAGTTCACACCGGAGAGCGTCCGTTCGCATGTCCTCAGTGTGAAAAGAGTTTCAGACGAGGAGCAATGCTTAAGCAGCACATGAGAATCCACACCGGAGAGCGCCCGTACACATGCCCTCAATGTGAAAAGAGTTTCATACATGAAGCAAATCTGAGAAAGCACATCAAAATTCATACTGGAGAGCGTCCATACTCGTGCGTCCAGTGTGGGAAAAGTTTCATTCACAAACACAAACTTGACATCCATGTGAGGATTCACACCGGGGAGCGTCCGTACAAGTGTGTTCAGTGCGGAAAGACTTTCAACAGGCAAGATAAACTCACAGCTCACATGAGAGTTCACACTGGACACTACCCATACACGTGTTCTCAGTGTGAAAAGAGCTTCGCCAAAAAAGCCACTCTTAAGAGCCACATGAAGATTCACACTGGAGAGGCTTTACGGCCGGAAAAGATGCTTTCAGCTGCTTTGTGATTAGATTTTAAGAGCAAAACTCTCAACTAAAAGCTTTTATTGCCATTTAGGAAAACTAAAATAAATGTTAAAGGTATTATTTATTCACTCGTTATTTTCGCGTGACGTGATCTGACAAATATTATCAAGTTGCGGTCGATTCGCGCCATTTGCATCGCCTGCTGCGAATGCGTGTCTAATCTCGTCTTTGCATTGACTTTGTATGTAATTTACTCGATTGTTCAAGTTTGGTGTGAACACAGCTTAAGTCATAATGCTGGGTTCACACCAAACGTGAACAATCGCGTTCCACGCTCTTTACTACTGGGGGTAAAAGTTTGTTATTTTATAAATGACAAATTTTTCAACCTTCGCAGAAGCATCAATCTCGCCTCTATACTCCTCTTTGCATTGACTTTGTATGTAATTTACTCATGCAAATCGCTAAATTCTCATTTGGTGTGAACTGAGCATAATACATACATTTTTTGCAAACATGTTTTAAGTCTTGATATTTATTTATGGTAATTAAACTCAGGGACATGTTCTGATCACATTTGGAAAAGCAGGTGTCCACTAAAGGTGCTGTGATGAAGTTCATTGTCAAAAATCCAATATCCTGGGTAAAGTTTTACATATACTCTATCACCCTTTTCCAGCAACAGGGAAACTCCATTGGAAGAGCTGATAAATCCATCATCCTGATGTGCATATGTAGAAAACACAAGTTCATCGTTTTTAAACAGGGCTGCGATCACAGCTTTATCTCGAGTTCCATATGCCTTTGAAAACACCATGAATACATAGATTCCCCTCATAGGCGATGTAAGGATTCCTGTGTCCAATGAAGATACCAATGAATTAGTGAACAAATCTTTTATAAAATAGCAACAATATTTTCAAACTTTATGAACTGTGTACCTGTGTTTGGATCGTAGGCATTTCCAGTGTTGAGAAAGACGTGTTTGTAAATCAGTGTGTGAAAACTGGCATAAGGCCCATTAGAGGACAACAGAGACGTTGAGAAAACAACTTTTGAAGCTAAAGCAGAAAATATATGAGATTACAAGTTCTATCAATTCAGGCTAAATGTTATTAATTCAGTTCAACAAAACTTGAATTTCTTACATTACCATTTTTTTGTTTTATAAGTTCATCAACTTTAAACTTGATGTCATTCATAGTAGCAGACATGACCTCCATCTTTATTGCCTGTGCTAAAACAATCATTGATCGAAGAAAAGTAATTCATTACAAGTAAATGTTCTTGATCATTTTAATGCATGATATTGGAAACGTTTCTTTTACGTTACCTTTATTTTCTGTTATTAGTTCATCCATTTGGATCTTTCTCTCATTCATTTTATCATTCAAGGATGCCAGCTCTTGCTCCTGTGCTGTAAGAATCATTCAAGAACTATAAAATTCATACATGGACAGTAAAGGCCAATGTCATCCACTTTTCATCTTTTGGCCAACTACTGAAACACAGTGCATACTCCTTCAACTTGAATCCATTTTCTAAGAAAAATGAAACCATGTTGAATCTTTCAGGCCCTGTCTCAGTGTGGTCTTTAAACAGGATTGTCTGTAGTATTTTACCTGTGCTTTTTATTCGCAGTTGTTCCATTTTACTGTCCGTAGATTTCATCCTGATTTCCATGTTTGTTATCTTCTGCAGTTCAGCGAGGATGGTGATGTTTGGTGAAAGTATATCTGCTGTTATTGCCCACACATTGAGCATTAAAACTGTTATAAGCTTCAACATGGTTTGTCTCTTTTACTCTTCATGTATCAACGGAATGACAGATCCCTACCCTCATGAAGACAGGATAAACAACTTGTGTAACTGTTTACTGTTCAACAGACTTTGGACTGCAAAGTTTCTTAACCTGTGATTGTATCATTTTCTTCTTTGTCTAAAAATAACTTGTATTATACATGTACTTTCTCGTTTTAAAGGGTTCATTTGGTTCGAATGTGTGTTTTAATGTCTCTTTGTTGTGTTATAAGTTGCTCATGCATGTATTAGACACGTAAAATTGAAAAAATATGAAGTGTCGGAATAAAAGATGCTTTTTATCTAAAAGCGAATGCTCACCCAGACCTGCCTGAAACGCCTCGTGTAGCCACACCCCCACAAATCTACGTCAGCTTGTGGTATGATCTGACTAAGACCGCGCAAATGTACATGCACGTAATGTGGGCGTACCTACCAATACAATTGAAGAGGAACCTGATGCACCCAAATATGGTAAGAGGCGTTACCCTTCCGTCACACTCTTGCAGTATTCCACCAATCACTACGCACTGGTTGACTGGCCAATCATAGCACACTTCGCTTTCCTGCGTAGCGAAGAGGAGATACAAACATGCACGGAAGTGGAAAATACAATTAATTCGTGTATACACATCACATCTAAAAACAAGACTAAACAAACATACTATTCATTTCAGCCGTGTCATATGACCCCTTTAAATATCCGTTCTTCATTCAACAGATCGCATTATCTTTCTATTTCAATGTTTTTATTACGAACTTTTGCTTTAGTGTCCGAATTTCTGGAGTCCAGCACCACCCCACGGCTTTCCCTGTATTTACAGGCACAGAGTTCAGGGAAGGGCGGAGTGAATCACATTTCTCTGTGTACAGTTAATGTAGTTTCACACAACGGGAAAGTGCTTCACTACATCGACTCTACACTTACAACATGGAGACAACTTATCACGCGTTTCTTTCGTTTAACGGATGAAGTTTATTTTCCCTTCAAAGTGTCTCGTGAAGAAGCGCACTCGTCAGTGTGCAGCGGTGAGTCGCGACGGTCCCTCTTCTCAATCTCTCAGAGACTCTGTTTACAAGCAGGCTACACATTTCAGCATGTCGTTTTAGACATTTAAAAGTGTCGAAATAAAATAGAAACACGTGGAAGGGGATTCATAATCTCTGAAGAGATTCTTAAAGACAGTTTAAAACACAGATGGTAACTTTAAAAGAAGTGACGTTAGTTGGATCAGGAATAAGGTTTGACGGGTCTGGATGTGTCGTAATGAATTCATTCTTCTGAATCCTTAGAATTAGATTCTAGTAAACGTCTGAAAGAGCTGGCACTTTATAAATAAATAAAAAAGAATATAAATAAAATTATATAAATAAAAGAATACATTTCGTTGCACTGTACTTGTATGTGTGTAATGACAATAAATTGAATCCAATCCAATCCAATAAATACCGGTTCATCTGTAAGACGTCTGCTAAAGATCTGGAAAACATCTTAGAAAGAGCAGCTGCACATCTATTGTAAATCTTACACATCTTACAGACGTCTTCATATGACATCTGACAGCAGACGTCTCAGAGATGTAGTGCAGATGAGCAAACAGACGTCTGCCAGGTGTTCTGCAGATGTAAACGCAGACACCAAAAAGACGTCTGGCAGATGTTCTGCAGATGTAAACGCAGACACCAAACAGACGTCTGGCAGGTGTTCTGCAGATGTAAACGCAGACACCAAACAGACGTCTGGCAGATGTTCTGCAGATGTAAACGCAGACACCAAACAGACGTCTGGCAGATGTTCTGCAGATGTAAACGCAGACACCAAACAGACGTCTGGCAGATGTTCTGCAGATGTAAACGCAGACACCAAACAGACGTCTGCCAGATGTTCTGCAGATGTAAACGCAGACACCAAACAGACGTCTGGCAGATGTTCTGCAGATGTAAACGCAGACACCAAACAGACGTCTGGCAGATGTTCTGCAGATGTAAACGCAGACACCAAACAGACGTCTGGCAGATGTTCTGCAGATGTAAACGCAGACACCAAACAGACGTCTGGCAGATGTTCTGCAGATGTAAACGCAGACACCAAACAGACGTCTGGCAGATGTTCTGCAGATGTAAACGCAGACACCAAACAGACGTCTGGCAGATGTTCTGCAGATGTAAACGCAGACACCAAACAGACGTCTGCCAGATGTTCTGCAGATGTAAACGCAGACACCAAACAGACGTCTGGGACCCGTTTCAATAAGGAGGTTCAAGCAACACTGAGTTAAAATATGAACTCTGAGTTGATTTACTCAGATAACCGCTACTCTGAGTTTTCTGTTTCAGAACAGCTGGTTTCAATCAGTTCAATCCACTCTGAGTAAGTTCACCCGAGGTTACTAGTGTTCAACGCGGCTTTAAAAAGCCATCATCAATTGAGCGAAGATAACACGATTCACCATGGCAACGCCACGTGACAAAAAGCGCTCCGTTTATTTCTCGCCAGTCGAATTGGAGGCACTATATATATATATGTATATATAAACATATATACCTACGATTTTTTGTCATGTAGGTGCAATCCTTCTGCAATAAAAAGAACATGGCAGCAGCTGAGAATAAAATATAAAAACATCATTCAGTCCGGTGAGTTTAAATGCTCTTGGTAGTAGGATGCCTGACTGGGAAATGTTTGATATATTTAATAAACTGACCTTGAAAGTTTTGAGTATATGAGAACCGAGCACTGTGGCTGTAGAAGACAAAAAACTGGCCATGCTTGCCCCTGCTCCAGCTATGTGTAATGGAGGCCAGCTAGAGATGCTCTAGCGACAGATGCAATACGGACTGCGGTCGTTAGGCTCGTGGTTAGAGCGCCCGTCCCTCGTTCAGACCGACGGCAGTTCGAAGCCAGAACAGAACGGGGCGAGTTGGACCTTTTAAATGTGCACCCAATCACATTGGGAAATCCTAAAGGGTATTTGAATTATTAGAGTTGGCAGCAAGAGCACATTTATTTGATCAGCTTATTCAGAAAGACGTTCACCATTCACCTGCAGTCCTATGAACCTCCTCTTTGATGGTTCTCACAGGAAACTTAACACACATGTATATAAAGTGCTTGAGAGCGATTCACACTTTACTGCTCTGCATACAGTTGCCTTGCTAACGTGTTCTGCATCCCAAGTGTTATAAAGAAAGCTTCCATTAGTAAAGAAACGTAAAGCCATACAGAGAATCTGCTCAGATGTAAGAGCGCAGCCACGACGAGTGAGGTTTGTGATGTAAGGATGAAGCAGATTATGAATATATTTAATGGACTGTAAAGAAAAACTGTGCCGCTCAAATAAAGAATCCTCCGGATATGATAAAACATCCAAACGTGGCTTCACCATATATTCTCTCCCAACGTAAATTTAACTCTCTCTGAATGAATGCAGCTTCCTCATCTACGGGTTCATGAATAAACGGACATTTAATGTCTGTGTTATAAACTTGTGCGCGATTAAGGAAAACGAATGAAAAAACAAACGGCGAAGGCAATTTCAACACCACTCGCGCTTCTAAAAGGGGCGGAGATTGAAACAAACCTCGGGTTAGTGAAATAAAACCTGCTCCCGACCAGGTTAGGTTCACAGAGTAGGTTACTATGGTTACTCACTCTAAGTATAAGATACCTTGATTTCTGAAACGGGCTTGAGTTACCCCGCGGTCACGGGTTTGATATACCTCGCGTTCTGAAACTGAAAACCCAGAGTATCCCGTTTTCTGGGGTTAACTTACTCTGAGTTTGCACTTACCCTGCTTTCTGAAACGGGTCCCTGGCAGATGTTCTGCAGATGTAAACGCAGACACCAAACAGACGTCTGGCAGATGTTCTGCAGATGTAAACGCAGACACCAAAAAGACGTCTGGCAGATGTTCTGCAGATGTAAACGCAGACACCAAACAGACGTCTGGCAGGTCTTCTGCAGATGTAAACGCAGACACCAAAAAGACGTCTGGCAGATGTTCTGCAGATGTAAACGCAGACACCAAACAGACGTCTGGCAGGTGTTCTGCAGATGTAAACGCAGACACCAAACAGACGTCTGGCAGATGTTCTGCAGATGTAAACGCAGACACCAAACAGACGTCTGCCAGATGTTCTGCAGATGTAAACGCAGACACCAAACAGACGTCTGGCAGATGTTCTGCAGATGAAAACGCAGACACCAAACAGACGTCTGGCAGGTGTTCTGCAGATGTAAACGCAGACACCAAACAGACGTCTGGCAGATGTTCTGCAGATGTAAACGCAGACACCAAACAGACGTCTGCCAGATGTTCTGCAGATGTAAACGCAGACACCAAACAGACGTCTGGCAGATGTTCTGCAGATGCAAACGCAGACACCAAACAGACGTCTGGCAGGTGTTCTGCAGATGTAAACGCAGACACCAAACAGACGTCTGGCAGATGTTCTGCAGATGTAAACGCAGACACCAAACAGACGTCTGGCAGATGTTCTGCAGATGTAAACGCAGACACCAAACAGACGTCTGGCAGGTGTTTTGCAGATGTAAACGCAGACACCAAACAGACGTCTGCCAGATGTAAACCTTTTGTTTTTCAGTTTAAAGAGCATGTGATGTTGAGATCAATGACAGTGTTTAATGTTCCTCCTGACGTTCATATTACCCGTTTCCTACTGTTTCCAGCAGGACCTTCTCATAATGGAAATTCATTAAACCAGTGACACCTTAGGACATTACACAGCTGAGGTATACGTCTTGACCTTTTTTGTTTATATTTGTTTATATTGTCGGGAGAATTCAGAAATGAAACCTTCTGATGTCGCGTGCTGTACACAACACTATTAGCGCATCACTTACTCTGAAATGTTTATGGAAAACATACATTATGTTGGGGAGCAGGGGAGGGTTTGAGGATAGCATACAGTCGGTTTTAATTACTAAACTGTAAGTTGCTTTGTCAGTAGTATTAACATAAGTCTGCCATTTTAAATAGGTTTTTAAACTTTTCACTGATCTTAACTTATCATCTAGCATCAACGTTTTCAGTATAAGAATCAAATAGGAAATGGTTGTATGTTGTACTACACATATAATTGAATTTTTGGTCTTCGTCTCAAACTTCCAGATTAAGGGTCCTGATTCAAATACAGAGACTGTTGACCAACAAACACATGAGCAAGTAAGTCAGCAAATGATTTTTCATTTCTACCAAACATTGAAATCGTTGTTGTTTTTAGGGTTGTTGTTTTTAGGCATGACCTAACCAGTAGGACAGATCAATTTACATTTTTAATAATATTCCTCGTACAAATAGGATGGGTTTTGTTCTTCATATATCAGCTTAAGACGTGTAGTTTTACACTTCTGTGGCATGTTATAACAAACCTGTCAAGCTGCTGACTTTCATACAGGAATTACGCCCCAGCCTGGTCTGGAACATAAAATCTGAAACATGCCTCTGGCGTATTCCACCCTTTTTATAGGCCGACCCTAAATGACTTTAGCCTCGCTTCAGAAACAAACACACGCATGTAGACACATGATTATATGTGTAAATCAATCACAAAGCAGAAGGTAGAATGCTACGATCTAAACTTGTATTATTAACCTCGGTTATTCTTCATATCTGACCAGGAGCTTAACAGCGTCTCACACAATATGACAACAGAGATGGACAGAAATCAGGTGAAGTGGAGATTTGATATCCATGGGATACTTTACAAAGGTTAACTTTTGGTTTGTGTTTGGTTAGTCTCTAATAATATAACTATTTATGTTTTTATTTGATTTATGTTGATATTAATCTGTATGGTTATTTTATTGTATAATAATTGTATTAAATAAACAATTTGTTGAATGGGTCCTGCTGTTTGGTCACATTTAAAGAAACTGTTTGGTACACTGACATCTAGCTGTTTGGCTTGGTATCGCAGTCTAAATTCAAAATATTAGAGAGGCAAGTTTAGCCAAGTTCTAGTTTCCTTTGCTTGTTATCAGAAATAATCTACAGGCGCTCTATTGTTTTTGAATGTGTACCGGAAGTTAAGGGAAGTCCACGAACATGCGCACGCACAGTATCGTTTGTTTATGTTGTCGCTTTCAAACCGTTTATATTGTTTGTACTCATCGCAGGGGGATACTGATCTTGTTCTGATAAACAAGCAAGACACAGAGTGTGAGAAACCAAGAGAAGAGGACAATCCTAAAGTAAGGGAAGTCAATACAGATCACATTATATGTTTCTAAAGAACAAAAACAGCTTCATATCTGTTTTATTATATATACTTACAGCGGAAAGGAGAGAAGAAAAAAAAAAGAAATCCCTTTTTACCCGAACTTGCAGCAAGGGTAAACAAGTCATTTTAAAGCTTCCTTCTTTAGATTACAAGTATGACAAATACTAGTCCATCACAAAATGTTTCTCTTTTAGAGCAAAACTGTGGAGAAGAGGAATGGGAACCAAGATGGTGGACATGACAGCGACCCTGCAGACGTACTGAAATACACTTACAGATCATTGATTCACAATCAAACCCAGTGGAAATGTCTTTCTCACCCAACGCTACCTTTCTTTTGACTCACGCCTGCTGCGTTTTCTTGATTTTAACATTATTTTCCCACACTCGATCATAATTTATATATTTTCTTTCAGGAGACCCTGACATTACCTTCTGTTTTTATATCAGACTAACGGCCATAAGAAGTCCCTCATGGAATGGCTGGATGACTTCCGTTTGCACGAATCTCAGAGGGAAGACGAAGAGGTTGGTTACTGTAAAAATGTATTCATTTAGCACTTGTCTTTTTTTTATTTATTCATTCTACATCTGTCCGTCGCAGGATCTTGATGGCCTCATGGATTGGTGGAGCACTGTGGAACGTGAGTTAGTCCCGCCGTGCTGGCACCAGTTATCATTTCTGTCATGTGGTATCTACGAAGTATGACATCACATCCTGCTATCGTCTTATTATTTTGGCCATTTAGAGTGGGAGGACATGTCCAAAGGTGACAACATGACGGAGAAAGAAGAAGCCAAGTCAGTCAGAATTCACTGTACGTGTGTGACATGTTTCTTGGAGACAATTTGACTGACGTGTGTTTGTTTTTCAGGGCTTTTGCTGTAACAGCTGAGAAGGTGCAGAAGGGCATACGTGTGTTTAACAAACTGTTTTCAGAACGAGCGGAGGGACTGTGGCAGCACATGATCGACCTGCACGCCATCGCTGATGGCCTGGACCGCTTTAACAAGAAGACCAAGATCGCCCAGATCACAGGCGGCTCCACGAGTGCTCTGGGTGGCATTGCAACCATCACCGGGCTCGCCCTGGCACCTTTCACTATGGGAACCTCTCTGATCGTGACCGCCGTCGGCTTGGGCGTTGCCATTGCTGGCGGACTAACCTCGGCCTCTGCCGGGATATCCAATACCGTCAACAACTCTTTGGATCGCAAGAAAGTGGAACGCATCGTGGAGGACTACCAGGAGAAGATGGCTGACCTTAACAAATGCATGAAGTTCATCAAGCAGGGAATAACAAACCTGCGCAAGTTCAATCTGAACAGGGTGAAGAAGCATGCGTACAATCGGGATTTTCCTGGTTTTGATGATATCTATGAAGACGGCGCCATGGCAGGCAAAGCTATTCTAAGCAATGCAAATGAGATCATGCGAGTGATGCAAGTAGCCAACGCAGCAGGGACAACGGCGGCACGCGCCGTGCAGATCGCTAGTATATCCACTGGGGTTCTGACTGGACTGTTTGTTGGGATGGACATATACTTTGTGGCCAAAGATTCGCACGAGCTGAAAAAGGGTGCAAAGTCAGAATTTGCTATAAAGATAAGAGAGGTGGCAGACCAGTTACAGGAGGGTTTGGTGGAACTCAACAGCATTCGACAGGAGCTGCAGTTAAGCAACGCTGGGAACGAAAAGCAAGCGGCCTCCTGACAAACACCTGCAGATATCTCTCCAATCACTTCCTTGATTTATCTACAGGTAGAAAAGTGCATGGAAGGTTAAAACAATTCTTGCGTCCCACGGGTCCATGAGGCGCCAGTTATTATTTTAGAAAGTTAAACAAAGAGGCCTACAGCCCTGACACTTTCTGAGCTTTATTTTTCTGAGTTTTCTAATGAGTTATTTTTGATTTACTTCTTTTAGCTTCTATTAGACTGAAACAACATGCAGTAATATAGTCTGTATGGTGGAACATGTAGTTTTGAAATATATTTGTAATACGAATTTAATTAGTGGTTTTCCATTTGTGGTTTTATTTAGTAAATATTTCCATGTCTGTATTTCTACAACCTGGGATAACACAGTGCAAGAAAATCATATTCTCATTCATTTTTACAACACAAATATTCAGACATCCGTAACACAAGATATGAAGAGTTTGGTTCCAAAATAAGATTATTATTTGAGACATCATAACTCAAAAAAACAGCTAACTAACACAATAAAAACATGTTAACGTAATAAATAACACTCAGTTCATTTTGGAACCAAACTCTTCATATATTCACTTGAATCAAAAGCATTGTCTTGATTTCAGAAAAATTGAACACAATGTTAATTAATGTATGCTTAAGACGAACAAACACAAAAATCTGATTTTTCTTACGGTTTATTAATCACATCCAGAATGAAAGATTGTGTTTACATAATATATCTGTATTTGCATATTAGTTTATGCATATATTTAGGAAATATAAATTAATGAACATTTAAATTATCGGTAAATATAAATAAACACATAAATATCTCATAAATAGGCTATGCGTACATGTGATTGTGGCCATAAATAAAAAATGTATAGACATTTTAGGCAAAGCAAACATTTAAAAAACGAATAATGTTGAATAATTTCTGTATGTTTTTGCTGTTTCTATCTGTGCTCGGAGACAAATACACTTAATGGATCTTTTTGCTCTTTCGTCACATAAAATGATTTAATAACCAGGATTTGTCTTTTGTGTTTTCTTTAAGAAAACGTTTTTGCTTGTGTAATAATTACGCAATAGATCACTGCAATAAACGACTCTCTCTACATTTCCGCCCTGACAAATTAATCTTAAACATGGGAAATCGTGGCGGTTTCTATATGATTATATATTATTTTTCAGTAATGTTCGGCTTGATGTGCTTTTGCTTAATCGACGTGAAGACACGCGAATAACCGCAACATCATATGACCAGCGGCGGCAGATCAAAGCACCGGACGCGGGTGGGCGGAGCTTCGCGAAGTTTGACAACAATCCGTTTCTCTGTCACTGTATGTCTGCATGAGAATCTAAGGTAGGCGAATATCGTCACTTTTAACTCTTTATCAAATGAAAGTTTATCTGAACGTAACCGACACGATGTGAAAGTGACGTTCTGTGTTTAAAGCGCTTTCGCACTGCGTGTTATAAAGCACCAACAAACTCCATATGAGCGCTTCAGCAACCTAGAAACGTTTTGCACTTTGCTTTTTGAGAATAAAAGGACAAAACGTGATTCTATTAACAGCTTATAACTACGAAACGCGAAGCGTCAGAAGCGAGGCGCGTCTGACTTCGCGAGGCGCCGCGCAGAGCGAGCGGCGTATCCAAACACCGCGAGAGCGATTCGAAAGCATAGGAAGCCCTCTCTTCTCGCGGTATTTCGATGTCATACGCTGGTCGGTCCGCGCAGCGACGACTAAAGTCGAGCAAACGTTATCTTTTTTATCTCTTTTCCTTCTTTCCTTTATTTATGTTATCGGCTGTTGTTCTTGTTTCGTTAAATCTACGCGACAGATTTGCATTTGTACAATCTTTGATCAATTAAAATAGGAATAGTCGAGCGCATCTTATGCGCATGCGCAGTGTTGAAGCGTAACTTGCCACACTCACGTTCATTGAATTGAGAAGTATTGTGTTAACGTGTTTGTCTGATTTGGGTTAGAAATAGAGAAGTGTGCGGTGAGAGGAAACTCATTACAGTTTACACATTTCGTCACATTCAACGTGTACTTTACACATGTGAAAATTCCCTCTACCTCTTTCCTGTAACTGCACTTATTGCAAACGTATGATAACATAATACTAAATAAGTAATAATAGTGGACATTTTCTTTTCTTTTGTTGTATGCAAACGACCCTCACCCTGATAGCACACATACATCTGGCTTACGTCTAGTTGACGTCTGCAAGACATCTGCAATACGTAGTTTGGTCGTCTGCAATACGTCTTGGACACGTCTGCTGTCAGACGTCATATTGACCTCTAGACCTCATGTGTATGATTTAGAATGGATGTAAAGCTGCTCTTTCCAACATGTTTAGCAGATGTTTTAACACAGCAGATGTTTCCAGATCTTTAGCAGACTTATTACAGACGTTCAGACATCTCCGAGACGTATTGCAGATGAGCAAACTATGTATTGCAGATGTCTTGCAGATGTAAATGCAGACGTCAAATAGCCGTAAGCCATATGGAGTGTGCTGTCTGGGTAGGGATATTAAGAATGGCATTTAATAATGTTGGCAGATCTATTATCATTTATGTTACTATAACTGTAAATGACTAAACTTATAAGTGGAGGGAAAGGTGGAGATTTAGACATTCAAAATGGACAAGATGGTCGATGTTTTTGTCTTTATGTTCATTGCTTTCAAATCTAATTTTATCATTGAACCAATTTTGTAGAAGTAATTTTCACAGAATAATAACATGACTTAGAGACTCCTCACAACTTAAACGAAAAGAGTATTGATTCTTAATATCCAAACATGTAGAAAGAAAAATATTGGTTTAATAGATTTAGTTTAGAATTATTTTTCTTATCTTATTTAAAATATAAAATCTATAAGCTAGCAACCATGCCTTTCTCCTATATCATTAATGATAGCGTTCCAGCAACATTTTCCTCTTGGAATAACTCTCTTTTTTTCATAAAACATCTTTATTTGTTTTATCCTAAATTACTTTTCCATTTATAAGGACATTACGATCTGTATTATGAACTTTTGTAATATGTCAAGTGACTGCAAAGCTTGTTTTGTAGGTTAATGCACTCTGAAACGCTGGGTTATTTTCAACGCAGCATTGGGTCAAAAAGGGACGTAAATGAACCTATGCTAGGTTGTTTCAACCCATATAAACCATTCGCTGGGTTCATTTAACTCAATGGTTGGGTTTGTTCCTTTTTGACCCAATTGAAAATTGAGTTGAAAATAACCCAGCGGTTTTAAAGTGTGTGTGTTGTATGAGATCATGAGAGGTTCTTCCCTCACAGGACTGAAGTGTAGTTCAGACAGTTCAGAGACCACCTCACAAAGTGTTTTCTATCCCTAAGGTACTTCTGAAGGACGGTGTAAAAAATGCATAAAATGATATGTGGAGTTGAGCGATTATCCTTAAAAGTGTGTACAAAAAGAAGTCAAAAGCACGCACATCAACCTCAAGTGGGTGCTCGACCAAAAAAACTAATTAAGAGTTGTATATACACCTAATGTTTTGAGCACAAATGCTCTTCATCAGACTTTACTGTTTTCTGTTTGATCTTTCACCAAACAGGCCACGTTTACACGATGAAAACAGAAACGTTTTTCCTTTGTTCAACGTACACATGACGGCGTTATCAAACCGGTCTGCATTTACACGGATCCAGGAAAACGGATAAAAACGCTGAAGTATGCACAATAAATAACAATAAATAAATGTTCATGTCTATAACCATCTTTGAATGGCGCCAACATGATTGTGTGCCACGTAAATTGAAAAGTATTGAAATTAGCAGAGACATTAAAACGATGTTGTGTTTTTATCCAGAAAACTACAGCTCCGCCATTCACTCGTATGTCTTTGTAGTTGCCTTTTGCCCCTACCAATATGGCGGTCAATGAGGCGTCTAGTTAATATATATATATATATATATATATATATATATATATGTCAATGGTTTTGGCTATACTCGTGCTACTGTGCTCATTATAAGCATGCACGTCATGGTTTTCAGAAAGTTGCACTTTGGACCGTGTAAATGGACATCCAAAACGCAGCATTTTTTTACATTTTAAGTGAAAACGGTCTCGTGTAAACGGCCTCAATCTCATCATCGTGGCCACAGTACAGGGTTAATACGGTAATATTTAGCCATGCATGTTTTTTACATTCCCTGTGTTTCATGTATGTTTTCATGAATGTTTTCTCCGTGCCGTAGCAGAAAGCGGATTTAATGTTCAGGCTTCCAGACAAAGCAAAACACTCATCTGAGGTGAGCACATAAGAACTGGAAACATTCAAGATAATCAAGTTCATTTTTGTTATTTTGTAACCAGTCCCTCTTTGTGTGCTCTTCCACATTTGCAATGCCTGAACGTTGTGTGTTTTACTAGGATGAGCACATGCGTGTGTCGGAGATCAGCAAAACCAAGGTCAGTTCCCAAGTGTATCTATAGTTTCATTTCATTGAAATTATTTATTAAATTGTTGTTATCCAATTAAAGCATAATCATACATGATCTTACAAACTTACAACAACATATTCAAGTAACTGAAGATTTTGTATTGTGTGGAGTTGATGTATTGATGAAATGCAGTGAAATTGTGTCATTTATGTTGAAATGCTTTGTAGACGTATCAAAGAGCAGTTTTCTTATTATGTTCTCCCAATCACTTCCATTGTTTACCTCATCTGTAAGTCGCTTTGGATAAAAGCGTCTCCTAAATGAGTAAATGTAATGTAAATGTAAAGATTTAACATTCATATCACAAATGTTATGTGACAAATATTAAGAATGCTTATTAAGAGTGATGTCATATGACCATCCCTTAAAGAAGCATTCCCCCAACACGGGTTACGCTAAATATGTGTATTTGATGACACTGTGATTAGTGATTTGTTGTCATTTTGGTTTGCACATTACAACACAACCATATTTTACCAGCAGGGGGCGAAAAGAAACTTCCTCGCGACTGTTTATCCAAACCTTCAGTAGAGAAATCGCATGATCAAGCAACATTTTTGCCTGTGGAGATGAATTTTAATTTGTTTCATAAGAGATACGTTTTGATGATATGTCACAATAAGCATTGTTTTTTGGGTTTAAATTCCAAGTGTGTTTCTATCTCTCTTTCTTAACAGGTAGAACGAAATGGACACTCATCCAGCAATAGCAACCAATCAAAACACAAAACCATCAAGGTAAACTGTTAACAACACAAAATCAATGTGTAAATGTACAGTATGTGATAACAAAGGAACATATTTTAGACGTCTTTAGACTTTTCAAAGGAGTCACATAAAGTTCAAATCTGTGGCTCTCTGATATTAAACCCTAATGACGCAAACGGCAGAAATCCCATTGGTCATTTCACGTAATGGTGTCTAGCTCCCGTTCTGTTTTCTTCTTCTTTAGGAGGACAGTAACGTGTTTGATTTTGGCAAAACATTTCCTGGAGGACCTAAATTCACTTCAGGAGAGGTACACATACGCAAACAAAGACGACTGGTCTTATACTTGTATTTCTCCTTGAAGCTTTCACGTCACTGTCACTCTGCACACAATACACAGTAGCGTCAAGCTTTTCTGTTTTAGGACAGCCCACCGTTACACATAAAACTGCTGACCTGTAATGATGACCTCTTATGTGTCCCAAACAACAACTCCAAGGTGCTCAACTGTATTTCATCTGCCTTCAAAACATTGTTATTTTAATCCAAAGCCAAACTGGTATAAACAAATTCTCTTGCCTTTTGTTCAGGATAACTTCGGGAAGCTGAGCGGCACGCTTCGCACTTCCCCAAAACCAGCATTACGCTTCCCTGTGGAGACGGTAACGTAACCCCCTTCCCCAAGAGTGTTTAAGCCTGTTTACACCATAACATTCATAATAATGTAGTGTTTTCTGAAAACAGGATCCTCTGAGGGAACACGGTGAGTTTATGGACTGGAGTCAGGACGTGGCCGTTGAAAAGGTACTTCACAAAGTTTAGAAAGAATCCCAGTGGTTACATATACATGAGCAATACCCACAAAAAGAAATCATCTGAAGTGGATTTCAGAACGATTGAATCAAGTGTTCGCTCCGTTGGTTAAGAATCGATCGCAGTGCCTGTTGAGGAAAATCAGTCTAGAAACGTCGGAAAGATTTCACAAATAAAGAAGATCCAGGTGTCAAGAGATTTCAAACTTTATTGCTCGAGCCAACAAAGTAGTGAGACGTCTGACAAATGCACATCAACATTTATACAAACCTTGCAAGGGGTTTACATCATTTTACACCTTATTTTATCAACCAATCCTTCTCTTATCTACCAACTTTATGTCATGGCCATCATGACCTGTTTCTCCTTCTTCACCTCCTTCTCTCATCTTTAACTTTGGCCTTGCTCAATATAGATTTCATAGCTTTCCTGTATCTCAGTGGTAAGAGCATTGCGTCAACAACCCAAGGTTGTGTGTTGGATCCCAGGGGATTGTAGATACCTGTGTATAAATGTATAGGATAATGCAATTTAAGTTGCTTTGGATAAAAGCATCTGCCAAATGCCTAAATGTAAATGTAGATTTTATTCATAGTAACGGGGCAGAACATGCCCGGATTTGGTCATACTGTAGGGTCGGGCCTAAAAAAGTGCCCAGATTTCACAAACACTACCAGGCGTGAAAAAGCAATAGATACATAAAAACATAAAGACATGAAATACGTCAAACACCGTCTCACATGATTGTTATCACAGTTAATTAACAATTAAATAACTTACAGGAATAAAATATGTGAATCATAATATATGGTATACAAGTGCTCATAAACATAACGTAGCGTATGCGATTCATCATCGGTGACCAAAACTTTTTAATACTCATATTGTTTTCCAAGCTAGATAAGTAAAAAGCTTTTCTCATCTCATATCTCGTACCTCGTATAACGTCTTATTTTACACCTCTCAATATTTATCGGGTCCAAAGACCATTTTCCTCCACATTGGCAACAGAATCATTGTAATTATTATCTGATAATGTGTACATTAAAATCTGATATTAATATGGTTATATCCAGCCCAATGCACAATAGTAAAATAATCACAAATACATTTCTTAATCTAGTAACAATTAAAAGTCTCAGATTCAACCCCGTCTTTTTTATCAAAGTCTCAGTAAGCAAAGTGATTTTTTTATTCCTTCGTAGATAATATGTCCATCAGCGTCATTCTCTGGAATGCGCATACGCATGTCCATACACAATGATTTGTCGGCACAGGACTGTCCCGTAGAAAGTTGAGCAATCCTCTTCTTGGGTTTCTCCGCAGCGCACATGATGGATGTGGTATGATGAATGGCCCCTATCATCCATGTAGTTGAAGCAAGGGCACACAGCCCAGTCCAGTGTCTCCAGCTTATCAGATATCCACACAACCGCCTGTAAACATCTTCCACTTCTCCATCAGAGCCTGTAGCACATCTGGACATCCCAAGCAGCACTGCCGTGCGATGAAAGTACTGTCTCTCTCCCCGTAGATCGTAGAACATTACTTTCTTGGCATCTTTCCCAAAAGGTCGGTTCCCCGCTGTCCTGCTGTGTCATTGTTTTTAAACATTGCTGCTCCCACAGCAAACAAAGTCGTTTCGATTGAAGTTCTGCGGTGTTGATGTGGCCGCCGGTCCCCTCCCGTGAGCACACACACAACAGTTCTTTCAGTCATATATCCTTATATATTGTCAAAATATGAAAAGAGCCAAGAGTTGAATAACTAATCTAAAAGCAAGCTTTGTCCCAAAAATCGAACAAAAGAAACTCATACATTCAGTATCAGGGCTTCATACGCATCAAGGTTTTTATCATAAGGCCATTAGGGTCATGTCATAAATCCAGGCCAAGTTAAATCTGCCTACTGTGGCACGGACTATTATAGAAGCAAAGCATTCTGGGAGATCTGCCCAGTTTTTACAATTCTACGTTGACGCCACAAAACTCGTTCATGTAGTCGGCCTCTCTCAATGTCTGAAAATGGTTAACAACAAATGCACATATACGCATAGTGACTGTGATATTATCAACAATGTTGATTGTAGTTCAGTGAATTGAAAGACTTTGAAGGGATTATATGCCAAAATAACAACCTGCCTGCCTATCCGGCTTTTAAAGGCTTTACTACTGCACTTCCAAAAGAAAATATACAATTACAAAAGAAAAAAACAATTATACACTGCCTCCCTAACTAAACATAAACAGAGCAAACATCAACATCATATATTTATTTATTAGTTGAACTTTTCCAACAAATAACATTAGTGTGCCTGTAAGCACTTAATACAGTGTCATGTTTGTAATTCTGTTGGTTTACATGTGATGTGAGGTTTAGACGGTTCACCTCTCAGAAACGTACATTATAGATGTTTCATTATTATTTTGAGCATAAGGATTACTAGATGAGGGCTGCAGAACATATTTATATCAAAGAAAACAACGCTTTCTCTTCCTTTGCCTTGATTTGTGTCCAAATCCGACCCATCTCATATACACACGCGCACACCACACGCACACACGCACACCACACGCACACACACACACACACACACACAAACACACACACACACACACACACAAACACGCGCACACGCGCACGCACCCACGCACACACACACACACACACAAGCACACGCACACGCACGCACGCACGCACGCACGCACACACACACACACACAATTCAACCTCTCTCTCTTTATCTCTAAGTCACAATCACTTCCTGGCTTCATGCTCACAGAAGTGTAAACACACTTGTCATGCTCGGCTGGACATACATTGACAATTTCCTCATCTTCTTCCATGTTTTAGCAAATCATTTCTTTTTTTTGGTTCATAATTCTTTATTAGCCCTTACCTTCCCTTACATACTGACACACGAACTGACTCGCGCTTTGGTTCTCATGTGGTTCTTTCGTTCTCTTCACGTTAGAGAAAAATCTTTCAAGACACGAATCACACTAGAATTTTAAAGTTTTATTTAACTAACACTGCATATGGGAATTTGTAGTATGTTTAATATTTGACCTGTGTTTCTATCTCCTTATCTTGGGTGTGTGGTTCATGGCGATGGCACCTGTGCGTGTCTGTCTGTGAGCGTTTGTACGTGTGTGTTGTGTGAGGGTGTGTCTGAATCTCTGTGTCTGTCTTCTGTGTTTTCACCTTTTTTGATAACCTTATATGTTTTACTTATAGTCAATATGTTTTCTTGTACAGCTGCTTTGTAACAATGTAAATTGTAAAAAGCGCTTTATAAATGAAGTTGACCTTGACTTACTCACAATTATCCAGTTAACAAACCTGTTCCACCTGTTCCAAAATACTAATATTTATTTACTCCTATTCACACCTGCTGTATCCCTAAACAATGACTCTTTTACATATACACTTTATCTAAATTCAGTATCCAGTTCAGGAAGCAATAAGCGATCCGTTCCAAAAATGTATACAAAACGCTTTAACTCTACCTCTACACTGCTTATATAGCCTATATATTTTTTTTCCAAATCTTTTGCTAGGATCTGCCATAAAAGAAAAATTATGAAAAATAAAATAAATAGTTAAGATTCAAAAGCACAAAGATTTAATTCACATGAGTGTAAAAGTTACACAGTAAAATCACCAGTGTTAAAAAAATCGAATTAACACTCACAGTGTACATATAATCCACACTCTCAAAGTGTGGATTATATGTAGACTGTGAGAGTTATTTTGACCTTTTTTAACACTGGTGATATTGCTGTGTAGATTTCGTAACGTCTCCCCCATTTCGCCCACTGATCGTATGGCCACTCCCCTTGAGCAGACTTTATGTTTGGTTTTTCTAGCTGACTCAAGTACCAGTTTTTTCTTTCTTCACTTAATGGTTGTTCCTTCAGCATCAACATATGCTATTCCCCTCACTAAAGCAAAAGTTTGCATTTGAGTTTCAATGGCTACTCTTGTTTCATAGGTGGGGCGGCCACACCTTCAGCCATGAACAAAGATGAAACACAAGATAGAAATATTCAAATGAAAAATTCAAACACCAAAAACATTCAAATACGAGTTTAATAATCTATAATAGTTGAAGCATTAAAGGGTTCAGCGTATACTGCTTAATTCAGGTGTTGTCAGTCCTTTAACCAAAATCTGAAACACTCACAAACACAAATGTTCTGAAAAGAAACACTTCAACACTTGTTCATTGAAAGGTAGATCTTACACAGCCGCTCCATAAATCAACAGTTCCAATAATGTCTTAAAAATGATACACTTGAGAGATAAAATGATTTTCTGAAAAAGGTTAAATTGAAATGATAATTCATAAATCGGCAAACTGACTGATACTTCCAAAAAGGCTTGGTGTAAAATAAGCTTTTGGAATGATGCTTCTTTAGAGAAATAAAGTAAAATAAGAAAATGATACTAAAATATTACCTTACAATAATATGGTCAAAGGCCATTGCATTTACATCAATTCAAAGAACTGGAAAAATGGTCCAAAAACGATGCTTCGAAAAGTGAGATATAGTAAAATTATACTTTAAAACTGATGTCAAACATTTTTAAGAAAATGAAAATGAACCAAAATGATGCTCTTACGGAAAAGCAAAAATAAGAGCACACCAAAATATCTCTAGCAAAGCAGTGAACTAGGAAATCATATTTCAGACAAATGTAAAATAACGCAAGGCAGAGGGTTGCAGTGCATTTAATAACAACTAAGGGTTGTTATACCAACTTTATGTCATGGCCATCATGACCTTCGTCACCTCCTTCTGTCGTCTTTAACTGTGGCCTTGCTCAATATAGATTTTATTCATAGTAACGGGGCGGAACATGCACGGATTTAGTCATACTGTTGGGTCTGGGCCTAAATAAGTGCCCAGATTTCATAAACGCTACCAGGCATGAAAAACACAGCTGTGCGGGTACTGTCTTGTTTTTTTTATTGTAGGCCATATTCAGCCTCTGGAAAACTGGACAATTATTTGTAAGATTTTCAGAAGGCACAATTTTCATAATTCATTTAGTTTCATCCATACAATTGAACTGCAGACAACATGTCTCCCAAATTCCAACTACAAATGCGGTTTTGTTTGCATTAATGAACATTTATCTGTTTTCATAGCAAAGTATGTTCAGACCTGGAATACTGCAAAGAATCATATCTGTACTAATGTTACGGCCACAAGACATGTATACAGACAAATTTGGAGTGATCTCTTAATTTTTGTAGAAAACTAAAGCATGTACTTTATGCATTTAGGCCCGGTTTCACAGACACGGCTTAGCTTAAGCCAGGACTATGCCTCAGTTAAATTAAGATATTTACGTCGCTTGTATATAAATACCTCTAAGAATACATTACTGGTGTGCATCTCGAGATAAAACAATGCCACTGATATATTTTAAGATATTTCTAATCATATATAATGTCACACATTTATTTTAGTCCGGGGCTAGTCTAAGCCTTGTCTGTGAATACGTGCCTTTGTATAATTCTCTCTTCTGATGGTGAAAATCTTGAGATTCTGTGTTGGAGTTTTGCTCATTTTGTTCTTGCAATCTTTTCAGGTGGTTTCATTCAGAGTAAAGAAAACACTGCCAACAACATCCAAGCTCTCTTCTAGCACCCAGGTAGTTTAACATGAATATTTTTGCCTCTGTTAACATGAAAAGAACTCATGCGTCAATGTGTACAGGGTTCAGATGATGAAGATGCTATTAGCGAGCCAATGGAAACGCAGCATTTACAAACCACCGGGGTGAGACCTCATACGAGTGAATTAAACACTCAATTCACATATAATGAAACTTTTACATTTCTATGTCACATATTACATAACTGTTCAATGGTCTGTCAACATATAATACATAACTGTAGCGTAATGTCTGCATGCATGTTTAGGAGTGCACGTTTGAGGTCGTGCCGGTGGAGATCGCTGCCTATCCAACAGATGAACAGCCCATAGAGATGGACGAGGTTCATGTCTGCTTCTGGGATTGGGTAATGTGGTTGAATTAGCTGGTTTTAGCCTTGTCTTTGTCTCCACAGGATGATGATCTGATAGACTGGTGGAAGACTGTTGATGGTAAGATGGGACACAATGGGTTGACTGTGCATCGGGTTGTTCCTGTTTTGCATTTCCTTTACTCAAAATGTTATGTGTGCATATCTTAACTGAATGGTTTTTGTAATGATTTGAATAAAAAATATGTTAAATTTACACAATGTTCAGTATAGTCGATACACGGAGATTTGCATGCAAGCATACGAGTGTGAAAGATGAACCGTCTACGATCACAAACAAATGTAAAACATGTATGTTGGTTGTGTAGTTTTCAATGCTTAAAAGTAGTTCAAGCTTGTTCAAACTTCATTTTTGTTACTTGTTTCAAGTACTAATGTATGCGTGTTGTTATTTATGGAAATTCATATTTTACCCTCGGAGTAATGCCCCCCCTCTCAAAAATAAAAAAAAAAGAACACAGCAGAACCAAAAGACTAACAGAATGACAATTATATTCAGGACATACAGAACTACTATTCTTAAGAAAACAGATTACACAGAAATGATACTGTATAGAGTAAACAGACAGTTTCATGAGACGCATGCGCCTGGCCCTTAACCTCCGCTCTGTGTTTTTTATCGGTATGGCTAGGGGTTAGTAATATAAACATTTATTTTATATAAAATATTCATGTTTTATTGTATGCTAATTGTATTAAATGAAAGGGATACTTCACCCAAAAATGAAAATGCTGTCATCATTTACTCACCTTCGAGTTTTGTATAAATGTCTTTGTTGTGATGAACACAGAGAAATATATTTGGAAGAATGCTTGTAACCCGACAGATCTCAACACCCACTGTTTCCCATGTAGGAAAAATACTTTGTCTTTTTTTGTTCGGTTGATGTGAGACAGCAAACAGTTCTGGGGAACTTTTGACCATCATTGTATTTTTCCTACTATTGGAGTCAATGGGTGTTGAGATCTGTCTTGTTATAAGCGTTCTTCCAAATATCTTTCTCTGTGTTCATCAGAACCAAGACATTTATACAATTTTGGAACAACTCAAAAATATGTAAATGATGGCAGCATCTTTTAAGTTTGGGCCACATAACGTTTGTTTATGGAACATGGCTTATTGCTCCCTGAACTCTTTGTAAGTCGCTTTGGATAAAAGCGTCTGCTAAATAACTAAATGTTAATGTTTATGTTGTTGCCACCGGAACAAATCTTTCCCTTTCTGTCGGTCTCTCGACGTTGTGTCGAACCGACAGATGGGGTTTGACTTGAGAACCTATCATCTTCTGACTATTTTGAAAAGGCCAATGAAATTGGCGAATGAAATTTGGTTCCGGAGGTGTTTTTCTCTCTAAAAGAGCAAATTTCTACAGCGCAGCATGTCTCGCTGTCCTCACGGGTGCAACACACTCATTGAGGAGGGGGAGGGACACGATGTCTGCCTCACGTGCTTGGGGGTCCAACACGCTGAGGCAGCCGTTGTGGATAAGTCCTGCCTGCACTGCGGGCGGATGGCTATTCAGACGTTGCAGTCACGGGTGGCTGTGTTCTTTTAAGAGCCTGCCACCACCTCGACTCTAAGGTGCGCCCAGCCCCGGTGCCTTTTTGTCCCCGAGGTGCATGAGGAGCTTGGGAAAAATTGGGAACGCCCCCTTTTCGGCGCGTTTTCCGTCAGACTGACTCTGTCACTTTCTCTTCCCTCGAATGGGGGGGGCAGCTAGGGGCTACGTCGACGTACCCCGGGTGGCGCGTGACGTCGCAGTACAATTGTGCTGCAGACGCCGGCCACCTGAGGGGGCCGATCTAGCCTTCCGTCCGCGGCTTGGGGGTTCTCGGCACCCCGGTCTCGGGAGCTTGCAGTGCCGCGGACCAGGCTGCCCCCGCTCTTCACACCATGGCCGTCCTGCAGGTCCATCAGTGAAAGAGTTACACGAGGGAAGACCGACCCAAAGGTAATGCAGGAACTCTGCGCCACCAGCGACCTCGCACTCCGGGGCGACGAAGATGGTGGCCCGGGAGAGGCACCTCTGGCTCAACCTTGCCTTCCGGCTGTGAGAGTTCGCTTTCGAGGGACGGGCATATCAGTACAGGGTCCTCCCATTCGGCCTGTCTCCACGGGCCTTTACGAAGATCGTGGAAGCCGCCCTAGCTTCCCTCAGGGAGAGCGGTGTGCGGGTACTCCAATTTCTAGACGACTGGCTTATCTTGGCACACTCGTGAGATCTGTTGTGTACACACAGGGACTTGGTGCTCCGGCACCTCGACTGATTGGGATTACGGGTCAACCGAGAGAAGAGCCAGCTCTCCCGGGTGCAGAGCTCCCTTTTTTCTCGGTATGGAACTGGACTCTGTCTCCATGACGGCACAACTCACCCTAGAGCGCGCACAGTCAGTGCTGAACTTTTTGAGCCTTCTCAGACAGCAACCAGCGGTCCCCCTGAAATTATTTCAGAGGCTCCTGGGGCACATGGCATCCTCGGCGGGGGGGGTCCCCCTCGGGTTGATGCACATGAGACCGCTCCAGCACTGGCTACAGAGACGAGTTCCCTGGAGAGCGTGGCACACAGGCAGCAGGCATATCGTCATCACGCCTCTCTGCCGTCGCATCCTAACCCCCTGGTCTTCAATTACCTTTTTTTACGGGCCGGAGTCCCTCTCGGGCAGGTCTCGAGGCAAGTCATGGTGTCAACAGACGCCTCCTCGCAGGGTTGGGGTGCGGTGTGCAACGGGCATGCAGTATCGGGTCTGTGGACGGGCCCCCGCCTGCTCTGGCATTCAATTGCCAAGAGTTGTTAGCTGTTCTACTTGCGCCCCTGGCAGTAGGTGCTGGCAGGTCGGACAGGACTACTGCCGTAGCGAACGCCAGGGTGGCGTTCGCTCATGGCAGTTAACGCAACTCGCGCGACACCTCCTCCTGTGGAGTCAACAGGTGACGAAGTCCCTGCTTGCCACACACATCCAAGGCGACCTGAACCAGACAGCCGATGTGCTCTCTCGTCAGTCAACGCCTCGGAGAGACTGGCGACTCCACCCCCGCGCAGTTCAGCTCATTTGGGTGCAGTTCGGCCAGGCGCAGGTGGACCTGTTTGCCTCCCTGGACACCACCCATTGCCTGCTTTGGTACTCCCTGACCGAGGGCCTCCTCGGCACGGATACCCTAGCGCACAGCTGGCCGCGGGACAAGCGGAAGTACGCTTTCCCCCCAGTGAGCCTCATTGCACAGGTCCTGTGCAAGGTCAGGGAAGAGGAGCATCAAGTCTGAGTAGTTGCGCCTTACTGGCCCAACCGGACTTGGTTCTTGGAGCTAATGCTCTTGACGACAACTCCCCCCTGGCCGATTCCTCTGACAGGGGAAGGGCACGTTGTCAGAAGATGATAGGTTCTCAAGTCAAACCCCATCTGTCGGTTCGACACAACGTGTCGTTCCCTCCATCAGGGAACGGAGGTTACATACGTAACCGAGACGATAGTGAATACAATATGTTTGCATATGTATCTATAATTTGATATATCGATATTTCTGTGATATGAATTAATTATAAATGTTTACAAGTGCTTTTTGTTTGAAAGGATGGAGTGAATGGAACGAAGCTGCACATTTTCAGAAGGATGAGCTGTGAGTAAATGTGAAACCAAAGGGGTCAAAATAACTCGAGTTGAATCTAAACCTACGAACGTACCATTACGTCTGACAACCTCCCTATCGTTTCTGTATGTCAGAGCGGTGGAGGCGGCGGCGGACAGAGTATTCATGGCGGCTCGTCTCTTCGTCAGTCTATTCAACCAGCGCGGAGCATCCCTGCAACGTCGGGTTGTGGAGTTGCTCGCCCTGGCGGACACCGCCGACAGCTTTCACAAGAAGACTGTGAGCGCGGCCGTCGGTGGAGGGTTGGCTAGCGTGGCGGGGGGAATAGCCACCATTACCGGCCTCATCTTGGCCCCGTTCACCTTTGGGACGTCCACCATCGTGACGGCGGTGGGTATCAGCGTGGCAACAGCTGGAAGCATCACCTCAGCAACGGCTAACATCACCGACGCGGTTCAATCCAAGATGGACCGCAAGAAGGTGGAGAAGATGATCCAGGACTACCAGAATGAGATCGGCGACATCAAGGATTGTCTGGAATTCATGCAGGTGTGTTAAGCGGGATGTGTTGAAGCGTTTCCTGCTTGTCATTGTCGTGTTAATGTGCCTTGTTTGCTGTTTTGTATGCTTTGTATGTAGGAAGGAATTAACACGTTACAGGAATGGAACTTTAAGGAATACTTCGAGAGTCTTGCCAACTCGAGCCTCCAGCGCAACATAAAACACGTGGTGAAGGAAGGGGGACGAGCAGGTAAAGCGCTCCTGATAAACACAGAAAAGCTTATCGGCACGGTGAAAGTTCTGGGCGTGGCTGGAGGGGCTGCTCAAGCTGCCAAAGCCATCAGCGTCACCACCGGGGTCGTGTCTGCGCTCTTCCTGGCCCTGGATGTCTTCTTTTTCGCCAAAGACTCCAACGAACTGCGCAAAGGCGCCAAAACCAAATTCGCTTCCAAGATCCGAGAAGTGTGCCAGGAACTTCAGCACGGCCTGTTGGAGCTGAACAAAGTTAAGACCCAACTTCAGAAGACCATGGACGGGATTGAAGTGGAAGAATATGACAAGCAGGGTGAGGTAGAGGAGGAGGATGACGATCGGGATCCCATGAAACTGGCTCAGCTGGAACAAGAACTTGATCAGTTGGAGGAGAAACTTGACCGAAAGGTTTGGCAAATCAACAAAAGCGTAAAAGAAGAGGCGACTAGAAAGAAAGGCGCCGATGAGTCAACGAATAAAAGTAAAGGTGTGTAATAAAACAAGGTGTGATCAACAGCACGGTGCTCAAGATGTATTGTATATACAGCCAGGGGAAAAAAGGAAGAGACCATTCCAAATGTTCATTTAATGAGCATCTCTAGATGTATTGTGGCCGTTTCAGTCCAGTGTCCGTTGAATTTCAACAAAATTAAACCTCAGGAGTGACAAAGTCCTCGGACAGCAATGTGAAAGACTGACAGCAAGACGAGACTGTGATATCAATCAAGGTAATCACATAAAAAGATCATTATTGAACTTCTCCTAAAAACATGTAGAGACGGTTGTATTGCTTAAAGGTGAATGTTTTCTTCGCAGTATTCAAAGTCTTCTTGTTATTTTCACCTGTTTCTCCAGTTTTCATTTTCTGCGAATAAATACAAACAGAAATAATGTTTGTATTTGAAATTTGAGATAAATATTGTTAGTAGTTTAACCTAACACAACCTGAAATGGTGATTTAATTTTTCCCAAGGCTGTATATATATATGTACATATCATTTATATCATTCTAGTATTCTTAAATCTAATTTGACTTAGATTTCTCTTTATCCTGTTCTATACATGTATATTCTATTTAGATAACATGTTATATTCGGACTCTTATTGTTATATTCTTTAAATAAAAATATTTTAATTATAATTCATTCATTTTGTACCTCCTTTCCTTTTGCTCTACTACTTGTACAGTATAATTGACCAGACATATATCTCACCGCAAGTTGTATTGTGCATAAATGAAATGAATGATATTGACTGATACGCCGTTGAATCAAATCGCAATCGTATCATTTTTTTGAGCAAATGTTGTATTACTGACTATGAGAATCAATATCTGCTTGTGTCGTGATGTCCAATTTGCACAGATAGCAAAATAAACAGAGAATTAGGAGTCAGAGGA
Source organism: Barbatula barbatula (assembly GCF_947034865.1). NCBI lineage: Eukaryota > Metazoa > Chordata > Actinopteri > Cypriniformes > Nemacheilidae > Barbatula > Barbatula barbatula. The sequence goes on from NC_136764.1 coordinate 1,222,367, forward strand.
GAAAACAGAAGCAAAGAAATACTTTCTCTTGTCATAGTAGACTAATTGTATGTTTAAACCCTAAATCTCTTTTTGTTCTGTTCTGCTTTGTGGCGCCATCACAATGTCGCTGTGTGAGTTTAAGCATCATTACAGCACATGCTCAACCTGTAATGCGTGTCGAGGTTGGAGTCAAGACTCTGTGTTTGTCTGATTAATGGAAGTTGGGAGGAGCATTCGTGGAAAACCCACATCTAGAGGAAGTAAAAGAGGAACAAACAAAAAAACTGAACATACAGTAAACACTCGGCAATAATCATTCAAGAAGTTATTCTAAGTATATAGTGAGAGGAAAGAAGTTCCTTTCTCAGAAAAGTCTGAACACGGTGCAGTTTCCAAACACATGTCTGTTTGCATTAAATATAGACCAGCGTCATGCAGCATCATTGGCTCAACCAACTGTGAAAAAAAGGAATCCTGCAAGAAGTCATGGCTTTGGGAACCCACGTATACTGAAAACAAATAAGCACTGGAGTCACTTTTGGAAAAGGTTAAATGAACCGAACATCAACTTTAGCAGAAATGAATATGAATGGACAGATTCAAGACAAAACATTACCTAAACCAGACCATGTTCACCGTAATGAGCCGTAGTATTTTGTCTACAGACTTGAAACCTTTAAAATTGGGTTGTTAAATAAACGTTCCAAGTTGAGCGATTTGGCATCCATTTGGCACGATTGTAAATCGATCATTTGATTTTAGTTTGGCTGTGATTTCACACGATTCTTTGAATTGTTCATCTGTTTAGCCATTTCTAAAAGTTGTTTTGACCCATCACACATGATGTGACAGGCACCTTTTGTATTTGTATTTCATTCCCCGAAGCTGATGATTTTAATAATGTGTTTCCTCCATTCTTTGTAAAGAATGTTACTTGAATTCCTTGTTATTTTTGATGAACAATGTTTCATGATTGTCGATGAATGTTTGTGTTTCTGCTGTTGATGTCTAAGTGCGTGATCCTGTGCTTCTATCTCTGAAAGAGGATTCGAGCAGTTACTGGAATTGGAATTATGTTAGATCGTGTTTATAATGTAATACAAATAATATAAGAAAACATCATATTTTGGGTTGGGTGGACTCACACATTTGCTTGTTGTCCAGTGATTTCAATTTGCTTTCTTTATTGTTATTACTAAGAAAAGGATCAAAAGTTGAGTAAACAAGAAAACGCAAGGGGAAATTGGTGCTGAGCCTATTTATTTTCTGTTGCAAAAAACATTGTGTTATAATCATCATCATCATCCCGGCTTTGAACTTTGATGATGGAAGCATCTGGCACAGTTTCACAGTCTCAGGTCCTAAATGCTGAACGTTCCAAAATAACATAAATAATTATTTGAATCATTAAGTTTCTTGGCAATGTGAACTTCACACGATGTCATTCTGTCAGCCTGTTAAAGGAATGCTCATATCATTGGCATCTGTGCCAAACACGGGTTGAAATGTGCCAGAATGTTGGAACTGTTTGTCCCCAAATACCTCATCAGACATTTCCTAAAGAAATCTCATCCTAAACTTCACGAAAACAACATTCTTTGACTGATGTTGAAATTGACGCATGGCGTGTAGACCTTACAGTAAAGAGAGATTATCATTACACAAGAATGTTGTTGCCAATTTTGCATTGTCACCTAAATAGGATTGCCATTTTATACAAATGGATAAGATAAACAAAACAAAACCATTTTATTTTGCTTCTGGTAGAATAATGTCTGTTTTTAGGGGATATAGATGTTGTACACCGTCTGAGAATAAAACAGGTGCTCCCGCACAAAAAAAAGGGATGGTGTGGTACAGAAGCCATTAGTGCGAACAATAAAATAACTATTTACAATGCAACATTATCCAATCCAAGTAATACATGTATGTACCAATGGTATTATCAATGAAACAATGAGGTTACACAGCTCTTTATATTTCAGTCGATCCATTACGTCAAACCTATTTTCTCACCCTGTCATCATTCCCCAAAGTGCTGGGCGTGACCACTGATACTGCGCTTGAGGAAAGATTGAATCGTGTCTGAGACATAAGTAGGCAGGTTTGCTTTCAACCTTTACATATTGCCCAGGAGTGTGAAGGTCGACGTATCTCCAAAAAAAAGAAGGTAAAAGAAACATAACTGCCTATGATTTGCATAGAGGTTAATTCTTTCTCTCTCTCTCTCTCTCTCTCTCTCTCTCTCTCTCTCTCTCTCTCTCTGTGTAGTTTGATGCATGTTTTTAATTGTTTAATTTAACTGATGAATTTTGTTTATTTTAGTACATTCACTGCTCAATAATTACGCTTTATTTAGTTTTTATCTGCCTTTAGTTCTAACTGTGGTGTTAATTATAAATCACATTTTGTCTTTAGATTTATTTTCACGTTTTTGTAACCAGGGGATGGATTCACGAAACTGTTGTTAAGATAAATGATAAGTCATAAAAATGTTCACAAATCTTTTCTTAAGAACATCTTCATTTTTTCCATAAGAATAAAATGACGAATGCTTTGTAAATCAATTTAGAGAAATTTAGTTTTAGTTCTTTTAGTTATCAGGAATACAAAACATTCTTTCACATAATACAAAATTACATCTTAAGAAAAATATGGCAGATCAGATGAATTTTCTTCTGTTTTTGTGATAATCTATTTACGTTACAATTAATGTATCAAAGTTTCATTCTCAAAGAAAACTTTATCATTCTTTAATGTAATTAAATGTATATCATTTTGTCCACAGACATGGACGTCAGACTGGTGTGTTTGGTGGCGTTTGTGATCGCCTCTGCTGTGCCGTACATCAAGGCTAATGGGAGCCCGACAGATGTAAGAATCTCTTTCATTACTATTTTTATTGCAGGTGTTCAATCCGAGATCTGTCACAATTATTTAGAAGCTTGATGGTATTGTAATGGAAAGGGTGTTGGTTTTAACAATAGACTTGAGATGTTTCTGGTGTTTCTTTCTGCTAGAACAACTTCACCCGCAGTGACTGTGGAAAAACCAAATTGTGTGTGGAAAAACCGAAGCAATGTGACCCTTCAGGCGCCTCCGAGTGCTTCTTCGTCTCTACGAGAATCAACATCACAGATTTGAGTCTGACCATAGAGCTCAGCGGTAACTCCACCGGTTACATCGCCGTTGCAGCCGGACTTCAGTCCAATGTGTCTCAGGTAACTAAACAGCTAAACGTTGGACACAAACTCCTTCTGTTTGAGCTTTAAGTTGCTTTTGCCAACTGTGTTGAAAAGTGTCACATCAGTGTTATCGCCAAGATCACGGGATGGTTTAAACTGGAAAAACCTGTCTATCTTACCTGGCACACATACCGTCAGATAAAGAAGATTTCATTACAATTATGTTTATTGTTTTCTTTATTTAAAGAAATAGGCATGCAAACAGTTGGCAAAACAAACCTGAAAGAGTTAAAAGGCTGAGAGTCATGTAAATAAAGAGGACTAAATCAAGTCTAACTGGAAATCCTCCCACTGTATATACATAACTGAGAAATGTTTGTTCATCTACATCTCTCCCAAAAGTTTTCAAGAATCATTTCTTTTCTTCATAACATTTCTTTGTCTTTTATGCACAGGGATCCAATATTGTCTTTGTCTGTGGCAATAACAACAGCACGTTCTTCTTCCAAACCAGTAAATTCTCCAACAATACGCTGGTGCTAACAGAATTAGTAAGACATTTCTGATCATATCTTTTGAGCTTTGTTCCTTAGTCCTTAAGTTACTTTTAAAATAGATGTATTTTATTTTTATGTACACACTGTCAAACCTTGCTGTAGTTTTGCCAGTAACTTGCTGTAGATTTAATAACTTTCCGATTAGGACTGTTTTCAATTTGAGTTCAACTTTACTTTAATCAAAAATGAAACACTTCTGAGATTCAAAATGAGCAAGAAGACAGTGGGATCACCAGAACAATACTGCAAAAAATAACATTCTTCCTAACAATTTCTGTCTTGTTTTTTAGTAAAAGCATTTGAAACTTCTTAAATTAACAAGTAAAACAAGTAAAGTGACCTCAGATATTTAATATTGTTTTATGAAAGAAAACATGTGGAACATAGGTTTATGTTTAAAGCAGAATTGTATATTAAATCTACAGTAAGTTTCTGGCAAACCTGCTGCAAAACTACAGCAAAGTTTTCCAGTGTATGAAGCATACTGTAAAAAGGCTGAATGGCTTTACAAGTCATTTGAATTTAATTTAGAGATGCACCGATATATCGGCAAATAATCGGTATTAGTCGATAAAAGCATATGTTCAGACTATTGATAGTTCAAAACAGCTGTTGGTCAGAGACGATATATCCTGTCATGGGGATATGCAATGAATTTGTTCTGTTAAGAAACATCACCAGTTTGAATAAATATTATATAAATGAATAACATTAAGAAATAGTCTTCAGAATCAGATTCAGCAGATATCACATTGACTATCGCTACATCTCTAATTTTTTTATTGAATTAAACTGACTTTAAAAATCTAGATGCATTTTGTAAAACCTCATATTTTTTAATTTAAATAAATTCCAATGACTTGATATCTATAAATTAATTTGATTTGAAAGAAAGTTGATGTTTTTACAGTATATTTCCAGATAATATAAAGTTGTATATTGTTTCTCTCTATTTTCACAGCCCAACAGTGTAAGCAACATCCAGTACCGTCTTAAATCGCCGAGTTTTATTCAGTGTACTTTCACCATCCCCATCAATTCAAACTACACTGAAGCTCTAAGCAACTTTGGCATCAACATCACAACATTCAACAACAGCAACTCTGCTAATACAACATCTGGTACATTCATTGATGTCTTTACAGGTTCACTCAATGGTAGGTGTTTGATTTTGAAATGTACTGAAAGTGAACAATATACCAAAAGAAATGAAGACGATTGAAGCTGAGTGTGATCATTTCCTTTTTTTTATTTAAAGGCTCTGTTCTTATTGGCGACCCGAAGAGCGCATTCGGCTCCTCTGTTTCTGTAAAACTGGCTGATGTTAATTCTTCTAGTGTCACAAATCCAACCATCATGCCTACCAAACCTACAACCATCACAACGGCTTCAACAACCACAAAAAGTGGCAGCACCTCGCTCTTCAGTCAAGGTCAGTAAACAGCTCTGAAGTTCTCATGTGCGGTTTTATTTCACTCATTTACAAATGCAACAAAACTCTAAATCTAAATAACACTCTTATTCCTCTTTCCTCTCTCAGCTGCTCTTATCCTGCTCGCTGCAGTCGCTCTGCGTTTTCTCTGAAGGACTTGAGGAAAACATTTTATAGTTGTGCAATAAGTATCTGTGATGTAGAATGTGTATTTGATGTTTGCACCTCTGGTAGGAATGGTAGGCACTTCTTTTCTGGACAAACAGATGTTTCACAAACAAATTGTATGTCCGCTGTGTTTTGGCACTGGTCTGTCTGTAAAGCCAACACTTTTCACTGAGTTGATTTAAGATCCCAGTATCTTTATTATTTATTACTGGTGGAAATGATCATGAAAACTCACTTTTGTAATTTGATTTGAAGTTACATTGAAGCTATACAGATGACTATAACACATGCGTTAATAAGTAATTTAACAAATTTAATCAATATAACAATAGTGTTCCTTTGTGATGTTGAATACTGACGATGAACACTAGACACGATTAAACTCCTTATTTTGGGAAACTGATGGCATTGTCTCTGTTTCATCACATGGTTTTTTTCACATCATTTATAGACGTGACCGGGGTCAGTTGTCACACTTTATTTTCTTATATCTAATTCAGACACAGATCTTAAAGCTATGAAAACGTCTGTGAGGAAACTGTGACAAAATGGAACATGCTATTAAAAAGTCTATTAGGCATTTCAGCTCAATTTAAACAATAAGACAATATGTGAAACGTTTAAGGTTACTTGGCTGTAACCTTGTTCCCTAAAAAAGCGGGAACGAGATGCTGCGTTTCAAACGCTATGGGAGAACGTCTTTGTTTGACCAGTTGACCGTGTGTCAAACACGCCAAAATTGTTTGACTTTAAATAACCTCGGCAGGTGATTTGGCTAAT